>NC_054375.1:104394683-104669683 GCF_017654675.1 Xenopus laevis
TGCATTTGCCAGCTGTAGACAAAATCCTGGCAAGATCCACTTGCAGTGCACTCAGTGATCTCTAGAATCACTCTTTAGATGACCCTAGGGCCTATTTTGTGATTCTCCTTTAGCAGCTGGCTTTGCTTAGCTTTCATGTGGTCCTTCTGCCCAATTATGTAGTTCTTGACCTAGCAACCAATCTAAACTTTATTGTGACGCTCTCCAGCCAGAAGTGATGAATTGCATGTCCATCATAGAATGTTTCTCACCACCTCCCTATACCCATACTGGGCAGTCAGACTTAGTCCATTACCTCTTTTAAATATCTTATTATATATTTCATCACATCATCCGTTTTGACAACCAGACTGGCACCCATCCAAACAATAAATTGGGTTAATGGATCTTAATGCTTTTGTAGACCATTGATGTTAACTTTGGGTGATCAGTTGTAGTGTGGTAGCTGAAATTATTTACAGTAAAGGGACCTCTCACACTGTCAGTTGCCAGTGACCATCCCTATGTACATTATTACACACAAATGGAACGAGTATGGTAAATTCTTTATAGCTCAGAGCCTTGGCAATCATTTATGAATTAAAAACCAAGGAAATTGCAGCAGTGGAAACGCATTTCCTCGGTAAAGTGCCTCCTTAGAGCATAAACATCCATACATGAAGTGACTGCAAGCAGGGAAGAGCATATTAACTGCTGCCATTCTCTCTATGAGAAGACTGGGGTGTTGAATATGTGATGTGTGCCTTACAAGTATACACATATAAACGTTATGTAAATACGTTTAACAATTCAATGTGGGCAAAAATATACATTTTCATTGCCAGTATTGATGACATAAACACAAAAGACAACTGTAAATGGGGCCATAATGTTTTCAAAGCTGAAATGTATTCACCATGGCACCTGTGCATAACATATATCACAATTCTATAGATCCAAAGAACACGGAAATGAACTTCCTTCTCATCTATGCAAATCCTGAAATAAAGTGACTACATGAGTAAGGGTAATAAAGTTGCTCTAATTATTACTGGATTCTGTTTCATCTGGCAGGCTTTGAACCCGGTTATTCTGCGCTATGCTTGCATAGAACTACAAATTGTAGCTCAGGAAATGCACAACTCCCCTACTCTAGTGAATATTCTAGATTAATATCAAGTTTAGGCAGCAGGAGGTGGAAGGAAGTATATCTCATTCTTTATTCTTACAGTATATTCCCTGGAGCCTTTAAACATAAGCACAATGAAACCACAAATAGAACAAAATGTTAGCCATCTTGCTTAACCTGAAGAATTCAGTTCATACTGATAGTTGGGCAATATAGAGTGTATTGCTTGATTAATGGCATAGCTGTTATCTGTACCTTGCCCATAGAAGCAGCACTGTGCTGTGGAGGGATTACAGGAGGCCATAGCAGTTTAGATTTCTTCCCCCCCCCCCCATGTTTGGCTGGAAACTTGCTGTCAGAACAGTAAAAGGGGAAGTTAAATACAAAAGCTGTAATAAATATACAATGTTAATGAACTTTGACATATTTTATCAGAGATGTTTCTAATATATGAACCATCTGATGCTGATAATCGTTGTTCTATATAATTGCAGGTTGTCACAAACTCTGCTTTTTCAAAAGAGGGTTACACTCGGTGAAGGGGAATGAAAAACTATCTACACCACAATAAAAACTCCTAAAAAATTAAAACTTGTTTGATTGTATTAAATTTTGCACTTCAAATCCCACTTCTCAAAAAAAAACTGACCAATTCTAACTAGGGATGCACCGAATTCGGGATTCGGCCTTTTTCAGCAGGATTCGGGCGAATCCTTCTACCTGGCCGAACCAAATCCGAATCCTAATTTGCATATGCAAATTAGGGGTGGGGAGGGAAATTGTGTGACAAGGAAGTAAAAAATGTTTTCCCCCTTCCCGTCCCTAATTTGCATATGCAAATTAGGGTTCGGATTCGGGTTGGTCTTCGGCCGAATCTTTCAAGAAGGATTCGGGGGTTCGGCCGAATCCAAAAAAGTGGGTTCGGTGCATCCCTAATTCTAACACATGCCCAAGTGCTGTAAGTGCTGTCATCATGGAGGTAAGAGACAAGTTATATCCATTATCATTCACCGTTTTTTGTCAGTCTTTGGGGAATACCAATAGAATAACTTTATTGCATTTCGATTTGTTGAGAGGAATAAGAGTTTATTGTTATGCCACCCCCACATGTAAAATGATGGTATATACATCTATATCTCTCTCTTTTTGTTTATCTAGCATGGTCTTAGCTTCGTAGCAGTATACATAGATTGTTCATCATTCACAGTAGGCTGGTGGCTCAGTGGGTAGGACCACTACTGGCCTGGGTGCTGCTTGCAAACTGTTAGTTTATGATTTTGTTTTCATATCTTTGCCATGCATAGATACTAGAACGTGCATGCTTTAAGTGAAAGCTTTACAAAGCAGTATATCCCCGTGTTCAACATGAGCTCATGAAATAACAATAAATCTGTTTTTTGTTATTTCTTGACTTATACATGGCAAATGGAGAAACTGAAGCTTGCAAGGTAGATAATTAGATGTCAGTACCCATTATTGGCACTTCTGCAAGATAAGGTGTATTATGCACTGGGGGTATAATTATCTACCATTCAAGGACCCAACATGTAATAGCTGAAATTTTGTGAATAAAGCAATAGGCAAAAGTATGTTCAGCTCAAGCCCTAGACCTAGAATTCACGTTGACCAAGAGGTTACCGCCCCTTTAAGATCTCGACATTATTCTGTGTAAGGCTGAGCTGACCTTGGCTAGAATAATTAAAGTTGCAGTATCTACTATATTATCTAGAATGCTTTGGATCTTGGCGTTTTCCAGGTACGGGATCTTTTCAAAATTGATAGCACTTTATATTTTAGTCTGATAAAAATTGTTTAAACGTTATATAAACAAAATACATTTCAAAATCCCATACCTGTATACAACTTACCAAATCCTCTGCTCAGTTTTGGCCAGAGAACTTGTTAAAGTGAGGTGCATGCTACACGGATGCAAGCACACCAATTTGCTTTCATCTTGATATTTAATTGGATTAGACTGCAGCTATTTTAGGGCTTGCTTAACCGGTATGGTGCACATCAGTGTAATTAATTGACAAGAATATGACAACAGTCCATTTGCTGGAGGCAAATGCTACTTATAAAGGAGGAGAACATTTATGTTACACCCATTGCAAGCCTATGTGTGGCATACATGTAATGCAGGTCACTGACTCATCAAAGGGCAGGTTAGTTTGTTTCCTTTTAATACGTGATTACCATTTTTCCCATTGTTAGAAGAACTCAGCTAGAGATAGAAATGACTGATATGTTTGAATTGCTCAGAGCAAATAATTTATCTAACATATCAGAAACGATTGTCATCACACCCATCGACTGCTTATGTGACATGATGTCTGAAGATCTCAAATTGGTTACTGTGATGGGAATTGAGCGTGGGTGTGATGACAATAGTTTCTGCTTGTTGTTAGCTTATAACAGTCACCTTAGACCAGGGGTCCCCAACCTTTTTTACCCGTGAGCCAGATTTAAATGTAAAAAGAGTTGGGGAGCAACACAACCATGAAAAAGTCCCTTGTGGTGCCAAATAAGAGCTGTGATAGGCCATTTGGTAGCCCCTTATGTGGACTGGCAGCCTACACGAGACTCTACTTGGCAGTATACTTAGTTTTTATGCAATTAAAACTTGCTTCCAAGTCCGGAATTTCAAAACAAGCACATTCTTTGAGGCCACTGAGAGCAACATACAGTATAAGGGGTTGGAGAGCTCACAAGCTACTGGTTGGGGATCAATGCCTTAGACCTTGGGACTGACTGTGCTACTTCAGTACCGTCAGATTTTAAATGGATGTTTTGGTGCTCTCACACAAACCAGAAAAGGTGCCAAACCACAGCCATCCCTGAAATGGTTTTAATTACTCACAATTATAAATCCAATAAATAATTTGCTAAAAGCACTCCTCAAACTTGGTAAGATGACCGTGTTTATAAGGATCTAATTTACAAGATATTCATGGCTCTTGTTTATTATATCACGATATAGGGTAGGCACTCAAGGAGCAGTCCTCCAGGCAGTTGTAGTAAAAAAGGACTTTATTGAAGTACAAGTGTGGAATACAGCATAACGCGTTTCGTGTTCTCACAACACTTTGTCATAGCCTAATACACTTAGTATTTACTGGTCACCTGTTTACATACATCTTATTGGTTGCTATGGGTTACTGCTCCTGGGCAAACTTAGTGCCTTTTATTACATATGGGGGATATAATTGTATAGATTCCTACACATACACTTTTGGTAACAGAAGTGAATTAGGAGGTATAAGCACCCACAAAATTACGAATACTTCTGTATAAAATCTCCTGCACATCACTTGCACCGATCTCCCATGGTGCTTCAGTTCTCTGGGTTCCTGGCTAAAAGTCACCTGCAGTCACCTTTCAGGATATGTAGAGTTAGATTTCTTAGGCATTTTATGAATTTATTGCACCACAGAGTGTAGTAGATGCATGTTTCAGGGGTGCAACCCCTTTTTTTGTTAGGAGTCCTATCTTTTCTGCAAACTCACAAAACCAACTCCAATTAAAGGGGACCTGTCACCCCAAGAAATAATTCCAAATAATTTTTTTATCATGTTAGTTGAACAAAATAAAACTTGCTTACACTTCATTTATTTTTTAAATTGTGTTTCCTTCAGTCCTGGAATTACACAATCCCAGCACACAGGCAGGAGCCATTTTGTGAAAGCTGATATTAAGAAAAGTTGTGTATTACCCCAAAATCTTGTGTATGCACCCGAATGAGGTACCTAATGCCCATACACATTGCCCTACACAATTATAGAGTGTGAGGCGGAAAAGGGAATGTGGGGAGAGACATCTAGGAAGTGCTGAATAGAAAGTGAAAGTAATTGACTGCCCCACCTCTATGCCTCAGGCATAGAGGTGGGGCAGGTAATATCTGATTGACAACTTAGATATTTAAACACCTTTATAACAAGTATGGATGCTTTAATGAAGAAAATGATTTGGGTTCCATGTTTAATTTGCTAACAACTTTTGTTATAGAGCTTTTTATGTGTAAGTGACAAGTCCACTTTAACACATAGCACACTTGCCATTTCTTTAATTGTCAAATCAAGCATAGTGTATCCTATTGTTTTCCTATTTTTGCTCTTGTTTCTTGGTCTCAAATTGTTCTCTGGTTTTGTAATCTTTCCGGTTGATTTACCAGTCATGGGGAAAGGATATATATTCCGCGGCACATGATATGACTCATTCTTATTCTTACTGAAGAAAAATAAGAAGTGGACAAATGTAAAAAATTGCATTAATCAGCCACTGCTGGACAATGCAGATCTTGTTAATGCATTCATTTTTTTTTTTAGAATCCTTTAACACAGTATTTTTACTCAGCATCTCTGGGTGGTCCCTGAATTTTGAAATGCAGTTGAATGGTTTACAATACATACATTATATGTGTAGTCTGTGCCGAGCAACAGGGTTTTTATCTTTTGACCTCTTCTTAACTTTATCAGAGTAAGAGAATGACACACACACACACACACACGTAGCTCTTTAAGTAGTCCATACACATGGTGCTAAGAGGGTCGATCCTGGCCCCTCCTTCGCCTGAGGCAGCAGCAGTTGCTGACGCCCGTCCCCCGTGCGCTTACCTTTTTGCACCTGAGGGGGTCCACGAGGGCGGCAGAGAGGGCCAGTACGCTTGCGTAGAGTGCCTAACTGCACTCTCTGCGCTAGAAGAGCTGAATTTCAGATCTTAAAGTACCAGGAGCGGCATTTTTGCGGCCCCTTGTATCCAGTGGGGTGCTGCCGCCTGAGGCGACAGCCTCAACTCGCCTCATTGGCGAACGCCCCTGGGTGCTAAAGCACCAAAAACTGTACTACGGACTTTCATGTTAGTTGTCTGCAAGTGATTGTGCAAAGGGTTTTGCAGGCTGCATTCATTGTACCTGAAGTTGCTGCTAAAGGCAGACTAAAGGTGGCCATACACGGGCCGATAAAAGCTGCCGACAGACCGTGTCGGCAGCTTATTGGCCCGTGTATGGGGGCCCCCGACGGGCTTCCCCGATCGAGATCTGGCCGAAAGTCGGCCAGATCTCGATCGGATGGGATTAAAAATCCCGTCGGATCGCGGCCGCATCTGTTCGTTGATGCGGTCCCGCGATCCGACCGCCCGTTTGGCGAACGCTAGGATCCGATCGTTGGGCCCTAGGGCCCACGATCGGATCAGCCCGATATTGCCCACCTCAAGGTGGGCATATCGGAGGGAGATCCGCTCGTTTGGCGACATCGCCAAACGAGCGGATCTATCCGTGTATGGCCACCTTAAGTGTCCCAGTGACACGAAATGCGTGAGATGCTTATATAAATAACATTTTAATATTTTTACTTATTATTGGTCTGATCTGTGCGTGACCTATCGGAGTGCCTTGCTCCAACTTTTTGTTTATCTGTTCAACCCTGGAGCTACTGCCACCCTGGACCTGGCTGTAGCTCTAGGGTTTCAACAGCAGGTTGAGTTCCAGTGAATCAATGCAAAAGCTGTAACACAAATTACACTAGATCAAACTGCATAAGTCTTGGTGCATCATGTGCAAATATGGCAGATGGAGCTCAGTGCATGGGTGCATTTACACTGAAATTATGGGGGGGGGGAAACACTGCATTATTATTATTTGTATTTACCCTTCTTATTCAGTCAAGGTTTTAGTATCATGGGCCACAAATCTGTGTGTACAACAAAGGCTATCTCTGGTGAGGATCTGGCAATTCGCACAACTGAGGGGACAAACTTTTTTAAACCTTTATTTTTATTTACTTAAAGGGAAGAGAGGAGCAGTTTCATATAAGATCACCCCATGTGCCATAGGTTGGAGCATAATTTCAGTACGCAAGCTTCTTATCTTCTGTAGAGCTCTTGTTGTGTTTATAAGGCCATTACAAGAAGTCAAAAGGCAGTGAGGTCTAGTAATCCAGGGGCATGATGGAACATCCTTGGGACTTGGGCAGCCAAACTGGGACTTAAATGAAACTTGTCATAAAATAAATCATTGCCAGTGTTTCAGTGTTTTCTCATATCATTTACTAAGAGCTATAATAAAGGTTAAAAAAAGATATACAACACAATTCTGCTAACAATTGAGGGGAAATATGCAAGTGTTGCCACTAGATTTCAGTGTAGATACTCAAGTAAGTTAGATTTTAGAGGGCTAGTGAGGACATTTTGGACAATTGACTTTATACCTACAGGCCTTTACAGCTAAGCTCAAATAGCATGGTTATCATTTTTTTATACTGTATTATGTTACAGGAAAAATACCTAATGGATCATAATTTCTTGTCTGTACATGAACAGCTATCATGGCTTTACAGTGAATATACTGGGATTATGTAGTATGCAAACCAATGGCCTGTAAGAACACACATCAATAATATATTCTCAAGAGATGTGAGGGTAAATGAGTGGATTGATTTTATAAAAAAGCAGCATTCATAGCGCAAGCACAGTGTGACTGCCAATTTTCTTCTCACTGTCCACAACTCTTAAAGATAACGTCACTGTAATGAGTTCCACAGCAAAATAGTGTCTTCTTATGAATAGTTCTTTTTCCCCATTTGAGAATATGTATCGGGCTTTTTACGTGTGTGTATAGACTCCTCTAAACAGTAAACTGTAGTCATTTCCTGGCAAAATAAACGGATTCTTAAGTGTGCATTTGTCTTAGAGGGATTATCCCTCACAAACACACAAGGCTTCATTCAGTTACAGTAAAGGGTAGCTTTTCATTTCACTGTAAATTAGGTTAATGTGCTCGGTAGACCGCATTTCACTTTTTTCTGAGACAAATTTATATTTCTCAAACGCACAGCATGTATTATTGTCCTTGTATTCGCTAGAGCCTCTGCACCATGAGAATAGATTTGACACGTTCTTAAATTTTCAGCAGCATATAATATTACCCTTAAAGGCCTATATGATGTGTCATGCTTTTATAGTGTTATAATACAGGTGTAATTCTTGCTTCCTATGGTAGCTTAGGCTAGAGTCCTGTATCGGGTTTGGTAGTCGAATACCTCCAAAGTGGTTGGGTTTGGGCAGAAAGACCATTATTCTTTGAACATGCAGCTGGTTTGCGGGTAACCTGCCTGTGTAGTTGGGCCGATTGCAGGGTCATAGTGCCCCCTGAAGTTAAAAGCAACTTTCCCCCTGACCTGGTTGATCCACGTCTGGTAACGTCACTTCGATTTGTGAGGGGTCCTGTGTTGGGTTACTGTTTTGGGTAGGTTTGGCTAGCGGGGACAGGGCCCTTCATAGCGGGTCCAGGTGGGGCACAGGGCTGCTTATGCCAGCACAATAAATAAGGATGAATGTAGTTCATGGGTTACAGGTCCTTAGATGTACTTATAGCTACAGGCAATTAGAAGTGAACTTAACGTTTTCACCTTTTGAGTTAACTTTTAGTATGACGTAGAGAGTGATATTCTGAAACAATTCGCAGTCGGTTTTTATTATTTGTAGTTTTTGAGCTATTTCAATTTGTATTCAGCAACTCTTCATTTGGCAATTTCAGCAATATTTTGCTACGGTCCAAATTACCCTAGCAACCATGTATCCATTTGAATAAGAGACTGGAATATGAATAGGAGAGGGTCTGAATAGAAAGATGAGTGATTTGGTTTTTTTTTTTTAAAATGGGATCAGTGACCCCCATTTGAAAGCGGAAACTGTAAGAAGAAAAGTGCAAATAATTCAAAAACTATAAAAAAAATAAATAATGAAGACCAATTGAAAAGTTGCTTAGAATTGGCTACATACCTCAATATATAGGTACCTCCAATAACAATAATGTAAATATGTCTTCAGTAATTAAAAGCAATACATTTTTTTCACAAGGTGCGTTATTGGGCCCTACTGCTCCAATAAATAAATCGCAATGTTATTGGGGACCTGCAAGAATCTGCACATATTTTATCTTAAAGGAGCTGTTCACCTTCCAAACACTTTTTTGTATAGTTCAGTTGTTTTCAGATTGTTCACCAAAAATTAAGATTTTATGTTCATTTGCTTTATATTTTTTACAGTTTTTCCAAGTTTTTTTATTGTTGTTTCTCTGGCAACTCATTAATCCAGGTGCAGATTCTGAACTGTTACAATTTGCTACATTAATTGATACATTTTCAGCAATTTCTGTGGAACATTAGCAACTATTGTACCAATTATAAAAGTTCTCTAATGAAACTCATGGATTCTACTCAGCAGGGACAAAGATAAGAAATGTATCAACTAATGTATCAATTTAGAACAATTTACAGAGTCTCCAAAAAAAACTTGAATGCCAGGAAAGCTACAAGCATCTCCAAATTGGTCACTGGACCTCTCCCATTGACTTATACAGGAATTCGGCAGGTTTTAGGTGACGAATAGTCAAATTCGAATTCTTAAAGGGACAGAGTATGATAAATCTCGAAAATCAAATTCAAATTTTTGAAAAAAACTTGAATCGAGTTTGGATAATTTCCTAGTCATATTTGACAGTTTTGCCCATAAAAAAAATTCGAATTTTAAATTCAACCCTTAATAAATCTGCCCCTTATTTCATAAATCCCATTATGGTTAATCTGGACCTTCATTGTTACATGCTTATTTGTAATGGATAATCATCTAGAAGTACACCCATATGTGAACTTTCTAGCCCTCGAGCAGGCTTCTCAATCTAGACCATTCACTGGCTGCCTTCTAATTGGCACAAGCTCAATTTAGAGCACTTTACTGTATCAGGGTGTAAACCAGTCATTTGTGTGTGAGGCTCATTTAGTACTCCGGAGTGATTAGGCAATCAGAACATGACTTTAAAGCCAAAGTTCTAATGACTAATACTGCTTGTTTTACTCATCTATTTGGCCAGGTTCTTTTAGAAAGAAAAAAAAATCAGTGAGTAGATTTATTCTTTAGCAATGTGCCAGAAATACAGAAAAGGGGGTCCCAGAGCAGTGATGGATGTTGCTGTTCCATAAAGAAAATGTATAAACTGTTAAAGCAGAGAGACAGAAATCAGTTAACACATTTAGGGGGTTATTTATCAAACGTAGAGTTTGTGAGGCTTTTTACTCACAAGTCGAATATTTGCTTATTTATGAAAAAGTCCGCAATTGGAGTGAAAAACTCGAATACTCAAATTTATGGGGTTTTTTTTTTTTTTGGGCAAAAACCACAGAAATAAAGATGCATGGCGTGAAAGCAAATAAGCCTGTCAAATATATTGGTTGTGTATATATATATATATATATATACATACATATAATTTTAATTTTATTTTTTTCATTTATGGAGCACTACTTGTGTACATAGCACGTAACACTTCTTATAATACATTTTGTAGTACAGGTAGGCAGAATTAAAGTAAGTTGTCACTTGTACTTAAATGGAAGCTTTATATATATAGACTTAAGCATTCAAATATAGTAATAATAAGCACCCCTGCAGCTTCAATTTTTATGGAAGTCTAGCCTAGGAAAAAAAAGAAAATATCCCCTCCAGTGTGAGTTAGTTGGAAAAAAACAGCTTTTTGGCTGACAGGGGTTTAAAGTGTAGTTTTAATGAGATCTGCTGACTGCTATGAGTCAACATGGCTCGGTTTATTTGTCTTTAAACAGCCATTTACAGTATATAAGCATAACTGCTGATGTGAGACGAATCAGCTTAGGGCTGACTAGTACAGGACTGTAATACAAACATAGCCCGGGTTCAGGGCAGGTTGCAGAATGTATAACCGAGGCATCTGTATTTTTGACAGCTTTTGAACCTATTTAGGAGCCTCTAATTTAGGTATAGTGCTTAAAAAGTGAGAAATGTGATTGTGGTTGCATTTTGATTATTTTTATGTTACTGGCAGAACTGGTTTAACAATGGGCTGGATGGATCTGCAGCTCCAGGGCATTTTGCAACAAGAGTCTTATCATAAAAAATGAATTGATCTAGCTTTATGTGATTATACCAGTGTATAAAAAATGTCCATAGAAGCTGTAAAAGTGCTAGGAGGGTACATATAAAATCATTGTACTTCCTTGAAAATTGTTTCTGCAAATTCCTGTGCTTTAGGGATTAAAATATCACAGGTTACTCTGTAATATATTTTGTATGGGTCATTGTATCTGTTGAACTCCTCTGGGAAATAAGCCATTACAATGTTAAGCTCCAGGCCAGTGTGAGGCTCTTATTCCTGCATTGCTCTTCTAAAACAGTGTACAATACAGTGAACATACAATTAGATACAATTAGGAGTTCTGCTGGGAGTAGCTCAAAAGTCAAATATTTTCATAGTATCCAACCTGCCCAAAGACTGGACAGTAATTGCATAGCAGCCTGGTTTTTGTTATCTTCAGATACTGTGAGACCTTTATATTCAGTTCTGTAGGGCAGGAGTCGGTAATTCAACCTTTACTGTCTGTGCTCTGAAAAATATATCATAAAATACAGTATATGGTACAATGAGGCATTTTAATTCTTTATGCTTTGTTGTAAAGAAAAATCCAGTACCACATCATTTTGGGAGGAGACTTGTTCCAGTGAAAGCTCAGTTTGGTCAGTGGCAGTGCTATAAATTCCAGGGATTCCAAGGCTGTAGAAAGGCAGGAAACTGCAGTTAAAATAGGAAATGTATTGAGGAGTTGAATTACTTTAACTTCTTTCCTATTTTTGGTAAAAGTTCTTATTGGCATGAAATATTACGTTAGGCCACATCACCAAAGTAGACAAGCTATGTCCCAGAATATCGACAACATCTGTACTGCATTTGTGCTTCTGCTGTGTATAGCTGCCTTGCATACATTCCATGCCAATAAGCAGAGGCAGAAGGGACAAAAAGCAAGTCAATGTTGTGGCTGTGAATCAATGAATACTAACAATGTTATGTCTCTGGTATCTTTCATGCAGTAGGGATTACGTTGTAGAAGAACTTTAGCTCAGAGAATGCTTTTTTTTTCTTCTTCTATTTTTACGTTCTTATGCCATTACTTTTACAGCCACTTCCGGAAAGAGAATTAAACACATGTGAAAGGCAAAGCTCAGTTTCTCTACATTACAAACTGTTTTATTGTGGACACCGATTGATACTGTAGATAGATAGATACTGTAGATAGAAAGATACTGTAGATAGATACTGTGAATAGATACTGTAGATAGATAGACACTGTAGGTGGATACTGTAGGTGGATACTGTAGATCAGTGGTCCCCAACCAGTAGCTCGTGAGCAACATGTTGCTCTCCAACCCCTTGGATGTTGCTCCCAGTGGCCTCAAAGCAGGAGCTTATTTTTGAATTCCAGGCTTGGATACAAGTTTTGCTGCATAAAAACCAGGTGTACCGCCAAACAGACTCTCCTGTAGGCTGCCAGTTCACATAGGGGCTACGAAACAGCCAATCACAGCCATTATTTGGACTTTCTCATGCTTGTGTTGCTCCCCAGCTCTTTTTACAATTTAATGTGGCTCACGAGTAAAAAAGGTTGGGGACCCCTGCTGTAGATAGATAGATAGATACTGTGGATAGAAGAACGATTGATAGATCTAGATATGCACGGAATATGTAGTGCTATGTGCTATGAGATGAGAGCTCAATAAAACAAAATCCATGCTCATTTATTTAATAAGGAAACTTCTAACATGATAATTTAATAAATATAGATTATAAAGTTATGTGTGTGTGGCAGAAATATGTGAACCTGTGATTTGGCAGCAATAACTGAAACTACATATTTCCTGAACATCGGCTTAAAGGAATTTTGGCCCATTACTCTTTACAGAACAGCTTCAACTGAGAGATGTTGGTGGGCTTCCTGGCATGAATTGCCCGCTTCAGGTGCTTACACAAAATTTCAATAATGGCATTCATCCTGGTCCAGAGACAGCAAAACAGGCCCAAAACATGAGAATTTTAACACGGTGCTTCTCAGATGGATAAGATTCTGATGCTGTAATGTACTGTTTGCTTTTCACACTTTTCATTACAGCCAAACTGTTCTACTTTGGTCTTATCTGTCTACAGAACATTCGTCTAGTAGCCTTCTGACTTGTTTGAGGTCTTTAGCAAATTAAAGACATGCAGCAATGTTCTTTGTGGAAACCGTGGCTTTCTCCTTGCAACCCTGCCATTGTTCAGTGTTCAACTAGTGGAGGACTCCTTTAGTTCCTTATACATTAGCCTGGGTTCTATAAGGGCAGAGACACACGCTGCGATTTGGAAAGATTAGTCGCCCGGCGACCTCCTCTTCTTCGGGCCAACTAATCTCCTTGAACTGCCTCCCCCTGCTTTCCCACCAGCTAGAACCTAAATCTCCGGAGGGATGGCACTCGTATTGCTTTCTTTTCTGAAGTTGCCTCACGAGGAAACTTTGGGCAACTTCAGAAAACATAGCGCTCCAAGTGCCATCCTGCCGGGGATTTACATTCTAGCCGGCGGGGAGATTAGGCCCCCCCAAAGAAGAGATTTGTTGCCGGGCGATTTATCTCCCGAATCTCAGCGTGTGTCGCTGCCCTAAAAGTATTACAAGTCTTGGTGTGATCTTTGTTGATCAGCCACTCCTGTAGAGGATAACAATGGTTTCAGTTGCTTCTATTTGTACTAATGGTGGAGTCCTAAATAGTTTTGCAACTTTTTCCAGCCTGATGGGTCATTTACCTTTGCCATATGCAAATATGAATATTAGATAATTTTCCTTAATGAATAAATGACAAAGCAAGTTTTCGACTTGTTAGTTCATTTGGGTTACATTATCTGATTTTAGAACTTGCATGAAAAACAGCACACATTTTAGAGCATATTTATGCAAAAGTATTAAAAATGCAAAAGGGTTCTCAAACACCTATATAATATATTAGGCAATATTTGTATATAATCTGTATATTTTATGAACTTTGTTGTACAGAGCTTCAAATTATGTTGGTGCTTTATAAATATGTGTTGATAATAGAGATGCACTGAATCCTTTATTTAGGGATTTGGCAAAATCCCAAATCTTTCATGAAGGATTCGGCCCTAGGTAATATTACTAAGAGTCCCTAATACCAACCCCCTGTGTTCCATCACAAGATGAGCACACAAAATCTGAAAAGTTGCTAAAAAAGGAAAGCTTCTGTATTTCGGAAAAATAGACATGTGGGGAACACATTGCTGCATAATGGCTGTGTTGGCCACATCAGAAAGAGAACTATAACATTCAGGCAGCATGTGGTGAAAGTATTTCTTGTGCAATATTGACAGAAAGTTGTTCATTATTCTGTGGTAGTAAGCCACTGACATAGACCTTTAAAGGAGTTGTTCACCTTTGAATTAACTTTTAGTGTGATGTAGAGAGTGATATTCTGAGACCATTTGCAATTGCTTTTCATTTTTTATTATTTGTGATTTTTAAATTATTTAGCTTTTTATTCAGCAGCTCTCCAGTTTGCAATTTCAGCATTCTGGTTCCTAGGGTACAAATTACCCTAGCAATCATGCATTGATTTGAATAAATCAGGAATTTAGGGCCTGAATAGAAGAATTAGTAATAAAAAGTAGCAATACATTTGTAGCCGTACAGAACATTTGTTTTTAGATGGGGTCAGTGATGAAGAGTCTGAAGAAAAAGACAAATCATTCAAACTATTTAAATTAAAAAACTAAAACTGCCCATTCTATAACATACTAAAAATTAACTTATAGGTGAACCACCCATTTAAGACTTTAACTTTGAGTTAATGTCTTTCTGTATTGGCTAAATATCAACATATTTGGTGTCAGAATAAGAACCCAACTTCATTGTTCTTGTACCTTACAGAGGAGAGTTTGTTGACCACAAAGATCAATGGTCAGAACCTCTAACATGCTCTTGGAAATTAGCCAGGATTAAGATCAGGAATATGGATATTCCATAAATAATATAGCTTGCACTGCTTATGCCAACACAGTCATGGGTGATATTAAACAAGTGGGGCTCATTATCAACACTGGGCAAATTTGCCTATGGGCAGTAACCCATGGCAACCAATCAGATTGCTGTATTCATTGTTCTTCTTGCAGCTGGTTTCAAAAAGCTAGTCACTGATTGGATGCTAAAAGTAACTGCCCATGGGCAAATTTGCTCAGTGTTGATAAATGAGCCCCAGTGTCTTTTTTTTTTTTTTTTTTTTTTTTTTTTTTTTTGTGCATTTGTCATCTGGAGAATGAGTGAATGATACTTTAATGGCATTATTTTGTATTTGTGACATCTTGAAGGTTTTCTGATATAGTTATTGGTTCTCATAAGATAAGTAAATATTATTGTTAGGGATGCACCGAATCCACTATTTTGGATTCGGCCGAATACCAAACCGAATCCTAATTTAGATATGCAAATTAGGGCTGGGAAGGGGAAAACATTGTTTACTTCCTTGTTTTTTGACAAAATTCATGCAATTTCCCTCTCCACCCCTAATTTGCATGTGCAAATTAGGATTTGGATTGGGTTCATCCAGGCAGAAGGATTTGCCTGAATCCTGCTGAAAAAGGACGAATCCCGAACCGAATCCTGGATTCGGTGCATCCATAATTATTGGTAGCGACTAGATGGGTCAATCGAGGAAAACATATTTTCAAGGGAGAGTATTTGTTAAACACAGGATTTTAATGTGTTTAAGGAGATGTAACTGATCTTCATCTGAAATCCATGAAGCTGACTGTTCAGCCATTTAGACAGTGTGGGGGAAGCATTGGCAGTAACTGTTACAGCATAGCACAAAACTCATCAAATAGCCATACTATTTTTAATGCTTACTTTTGAGAGCAATTCCTATGGGAGTGTTGCATAACCTTGACATGCGTACATACTTGTCTTTCCCATAATGAACAGGTCTGAATAGTAATGAGACAATGTAACTGGGTTTTCACTGGTATACTTCCCCGCATCTCTCAGCTTCAGCAGGTTTAAGGTGGCGAATAGTTGAATTGTAATTCTTAAAGGGACCGTAGATGATACATTTCAAAACTTGAATTCAAAATTTTTTAAAAAAGCGTGCGTCAAATTTTAACTATTCTCTATTTGAATTTCACTAAAATAAGCTTGAATAATTCAAATTTCGAAATTTGTATTTTCACTTCGACCCCTGATAAATCTGCCCTGTAGGGGCAGATTTATCAAGGGTCGAATTTCAAAGTTAAAAATACTTCGAAATTCGACCATCGAATTGAAATACTTTGATTAAATCCTTCGAAACGAACGATTAGAAGGATTTCCGCAATCGATTGAACGATTTTACTTCGACTTCCAAAAACTTAGAAATGCTCTAGAAGGTCCCGTAGGCTAACATAGCACTTCGGCAGGTTTAATTTGGCGAAGTATTGAAGTCGAAGGTTTTTTAAAGAGACAGTACTTCAATTATCGAATGGTCAAATATTCGAACGATTTTACTTTGAATCGAAGTCGTAGTATCCTATTCGATGGTCAAAGTATCCAAAAAATTACTTCCAATTTCGAAATTTTTTGCTTAGAAAATTCCCTCTTATTCACTTCGACCCTTGATAAATCTGCCCCTAAGTGTCTGGGGAAGTTGCTAATATCTGCTACTCTTATGTGTCTTGTAGAATCCATCCGTGAATAGGCATTGGAACCAGGCACGCAAATTGTGGGTACAAAAATGGAACAAATAAAAGGGAAGGCGTTGAAACCTATCTATGTCAAATGATGAGTGTGACAACACTCCAAAACCTGTACATGCTTTAAAAAAATGTTCTGCAGTTGTTTTAGAAAAGTATACCCAAATACAGCATTATCCAGAATGCTCGGGACCTGGGGTTTTCCAGATAACAAATCTTTCCGTAATTTAGATCTTCATACGTTAAGTCTACTAAAAAATAATTGAAACATTTAGGGGGCTATTTATCAAAGGTCGAATGTTAGTGTTTTTGTTTTGTTTTTTAACCTCGAATGCACTCGAAACTCAGATGGTATCTTATTTAAGAAAAAACTCAATAGCAAAAACCCTAATATGTAAGTTTGAGTTCCGTAACCCGGAAACTCCAATTGATCTAATCACTCAAAACATTTGAGTTTTCGGGCAAAACCCTCTGAAAAAAATGTCTTCAAATGGTTCCAGTGACCTCTGCCATTGACTTCTACATGACCTGGACAGGTTTCAGGTGGTGTACTGTATTTTCGGATTCAAGCTATTTCCAGGGTCAAGGTATAATAAACCTCGAATATTCAAAACAAATTTTTTTTTTTTTTTTTAAAACTCAAATTTTTTGGAAAAGACAATTCAAACTTTAATAAATATTCCCCCTTAATAAACCTAATACGTTTGTTTTACCACCAATAAAGGTGAATTATATCTTAGTTTGGATCAAGTACAAAGTACAGCTTTATTGTTACAAAGAAACAGAAAATTATTTTTAAAAATTTGAATTAAGTGGATAAAATGAAGTCTATTGGAGATAGGGTTGCCTTCCTATATATTTATCCGTTTCCCTATTGACAACATTGGGGTCAACCATCATTTTTACCGGCCAGACCGGTGTAATACCGGCCAGGTGGCAACCTTAATTAGAGATGGCCTTCCCATAATTCGGAGCTTTCTGGATAATGGATCCCATACCAGTACACATATTTCCAGATGAAACTTTTAGCTTTGTACGTATTTTCTGACCAGCAATATGCTATACCCTTGTGTAGTTTACTGGGATCCCAACACCGTGTTTTAGGGAAACCCTTCTTTCAATAGCACTTGAAGGCAGAATACCCCTGAGAAGTTGTGTTGAGATGCACAAGTGATATCATTTAGTGGAGTGCTACTAAATTTGTGTTTGTGTGGCCAATCTGTAATGCTAAGCCACATCACTCAACTAAAATCACCCTGCGGTTATTAGTTTGAAATGCAATTAAGTACAAGATACTTAGACTGTAAGCTCTACAGGGCAGGGACCTCCTTCCTACTGTATCTCGTACCACATAGCACTTAAAAGCTCTGTGTCTAATTATTTTATTTATTGTCTGACTTGTCCTCCCTGTGTGTACTTTTATATATTGTACTTTTATTTATATTGTACTTTTATGCATTGTATGGCACTGCGGCTCCTTAACAACACTTTACTAATAAAGCTCTACATATATACATAATGTGATGTCCGTTTAGAATTTGTTTTACTGGTTAGATTTAAAATGTAACATTTCATTTTTGTTGATATGATGCTTATGGATCCTTTTTTTATAAGACTTGCATATACAAGGAATCACTTACTGTACTTAGCCCATATTCTGTAGTAAATTAAATCCAAACAATCAAATTTCAAATTAAAAAAACATACTTTTTTCCTCTGATGTAGGCTTCCATTTATCTAAGATCTAAAGACATCTAAAGATATCTGCCTGCTTTTTGATCTCTTATCATTTGAAGAAACCCTTAAATAACCCGCCAACCATCAGCCTTTTTTTAATTGCCTCGTATTTCAGTCCAACACTTAATCAATTCCTTACTGATAATGATCATTTCAAAGCTAGGTCTGCATCTTGCTCATCATGTTTCAAACACATGCTACAGACATTGTATTGCTATGTATTTTTGTTTTACCAGATAGAATTGCGTCTGCATATTAATCAGTCACACATTTGTACTTTTTAATCTAGATAGTTAAATGTTAATATCTAAAGGAAGGCTCTAAAATAAGTATAACCTACTGCATAACAGCGTTCAGTTCCATCAGGATCTACTATGTAAATGAGGTATAATAAAATGTTAGAAAAGCTGTGTATATGGACATCTTTCAAAAGTTACCAGACTCCAATATTTGCTTTGGTGTTACATGAGGAAAAGCAGCCCTTTAGTGTAGGGGTAGACAGGCAGATTCGGGGAGATTTAGTCGCCTGGCGACTAATCGCCTCTTCTGCGGGGCGACAATCTCCCCGAACTGCCTTCTGTCTGCCTGCTTTGATGAAGAATCGACAACGCTAATGCACTCGCAGCTCTTAGATTTCCGAAGTCGCTCGAAGTTCCCTCGGAAATCCAATCGCCGCGAGTGCATTAGCGCAGGCCCCAACCCTTAGGGTAATGGCAGATAGGGAGATATGTGGGTTATCTGCTCTAACCGCAGCCAACAATTCTCCTGAAATATCCTTAATGTGGGGATAATTGCATTTTAAACACCTTTGCGGCAATACAGGGGAATCTTTAAATGTAAGGAAGAAGGTATTTTCCAATGATTACGAAGGCTCTCTAAATTTACTATTTTTATTAAGCACAAGTAATACCAATGTTAGGTAATGGAAAGGTATTTTTTAGGAGCTTTGCCGTCTGCGGGTAGCTCAGATCCATCCAGGAAATATCATGGAAATAAAAACTTTACCTGTGTGGCCCTAAACACTGTAAGGTTAAATAAAACAGGGGCCCTAAAACTGTTTTGCTGTGAGCCAGTGACCTCGAGTGAGTCCACCATGTTCATGTAACTATCTGGCAGGCCCGGACTGGCAATCTGTGTGTTCTGGCAAATGTCAGAGGGGCTGCTATAAGGTGCCATAGAAAATCTGTATTTAGTGGGCTGGTGGGGGCTGTTTGGGCCTCTGTTTGGGCTGTTTGGGCCTCTGTGTACCTGAAATGGCAGGGCCTATTTTATTTCTCAGTCCAGACCTGCTATCTGGGCAGGTTAATATTCGATCATAGAAGGAGACAAGGCATTTGACAAGGAGCAGTGAGATTCCAAGACTGGTATTCTATTTTTCCGAAATGCATGGAACCTGGGTATTTCTTCTGGGCACGCTTGCTGTTTCCTGTTTCCAATGAAAATCATTCAAGCGTGTGCTGTAGACATTTTTTAACTGGCTCCCTGCTCAAATGAGATGGAGGACTCAGAATATTGAAGGGGTGGGGCTTTATGCTAGATAAATGACTCAACTGCAGTTTTCAGCTTCTGTATTAGAAAAGACATCTGATTCAATGTAGGGAGACAGGTGTCATTTTGGGGGCTGTTTAGAGTCTTTTTAAAGGGGTGGTTCACCTTCAAACAACTAGTGTTTTCAGATAGATCACCAGAAATAACGACTTTTTCCAATGACTTTCTGTTTTCTATTGCGACCATTTTTCTAATATTGAAGTGTAAAGTGTCATTTTTCACCTTCTGAAGCAGCTCTGGGAGGGGGGGGGTCGCCGACCCTGTAAACTGTTCTAAAATGATACATTTAGTTGCTACATTTCTCATGTTTGTCCCTGCAGAATCTCTGGGTTTCATTACAGGCAGCTGTTACAATACAATAGTTGCTAATACTCCAGAGACGCTACTGAGAAATGTCGTAAAATTGTAACAGTTGTGAGTCTGCACCTGAATTACTGAAACACCAGAGAAAGGAACATTCAACTTTAAACTGAGATTTTGGAAAAACAGTAAAAAATAAATAATGGAAAGTAATTGAAAAAAAGTCTTTATTTCTGGGGAACAATCTAAAAACAACTGAATTGAAAAAAGTATTTGGAAGGTTAACAACCCCTTTAAGGAATTTAAAATAAAAGGTTTGCTAAATTTTTGGAACCACTGTCTTGTCTTTGGATACATTTGAGCTCTGCTTAATTTAATGACTGTTTGTTGTTTTAATGTTCATTCATCTTTTTTTATTTCACAGGGCAGCAAAGGACATTATCGATACCACTGGCAAAGCCACAATGTGAAGCACAGCGGAGTGGATGATATGGTTCTTCTCTCCAAAATCACAGAAGATTCAATAGTAGACAATCTAAAGAAACGTTACATGGACGACTTCATCTTTGTATCCTTGGCTAACACGTTATATTGGCTAGATACTATAAGACTATAGAGAACTATACTTAAATGGTCTACGTTTTCTAGCACAATGGTTTAATTGATTGTCATGAAAGTTGAAGTAGTTTATATAAAAGAATGAAACATGCTAGTGATTTTCATTTGATGCAATGAGAATTGCTGTTTAAGGTTATATCACAGTCAGCAAGAACAAAGTGCTAACCAGAGCAGGAGGTGATATAAAAAGCCTGGTACCTCCACCTCTTGAGGGAAATTTAATAATAAATTATATAAAATGAATTCATATCCCTTTGGCAGCTTTTAGTTATTGGTTGGATGGTGGAAATTGTAGCTCCACATTTGTATGTAAAGCCTGCATATCAGTTGCTACACAGTATATCTGGTGGAAGATTTTCCTAGCATTTGCCCACATTGTTCAAGGAAGGGAAAGAAAAGCCATGGGAAGTGCTCCTTGATGTAAAGCCTGCATATACAGTTAGGTCCATAAATATTTGGACAGACAACTTTTTTTTTTTCTAATATTGGTTCTGTACATTACTCAATGAATTTTATGTGAAAAAACTCAGATGCAGTTGAACTGCAGACTTTCAGCTTTAATACAGTGGGTTGAACAAGAAGATTGCATAAAAATGTGAGGAACTGAAGCATTTTTTTTTTTTTTAAAACAATCACTTCATTTCAGGGGCTCAAAAGTAATGGACCAGGGGTTCAAAAGTAATTGGACAATTAACTCAAAGGCTATTTCATGGGCAGGTTTGTTAGGTCTATCAATGAAGCAGATGAAAGTCCTGGAGTTGATTTGAGGGGGGGGGGTGTTTGTATGTGGATATTTTTGCTGTGAACAGACAACATGCGGTCAAAGGAGCTCTCCATGCAGGTGAAACAAGCCATCCTTAAGCTGCAAAAACAAAAAAACCACTGGAGAAATTGCTACAATATTAGGAGTGGCAAAATCTACGGTTTGGTACAATCTGAGATAGAAAGAAAGAGAGCACCGGTGAACTCAGCAACACAAAAAGACCTGGAAGTCCACTGAAGACTACAGTGGTGGATGATCGCAGAATCATTTCCATGGTGAAGCGAAACCCCTTCACAACAGACAAACAAGTGAACAACACTCTCCAGGAGGTAGGCATATCATTATCCAAGTCTACCATAAAGAGAAGACTGCATGAAAGTAAATACAGAGGGTGCACTGCCAGGTGCAAGCCACGCCTAAGCATCAAGAATAGAAAGGCTACATTGGACTTTGCTAAAAAAAAACATCTAGAAAAGCCAGCAGAGTTCTGGAAAAACATTCTTTGGACAGATGAAACCAAGATCAACCTCTACCAGAATGATGGCAAGAAAAAATTATGGAGAAGGAGTGGAACAACTCATGATCCAAAGCATACCACATCATGTATAAAACATTTGGGAGGCAGTGTGATGGCTTGGGCGTGCATGGCTGCCAGTGGCACTGGGACACTAGTGTTTATCCATGATGTGACAGAAGCAGTCGAATGAATTCTGAAGTGTTTAGAGACACTGTCTGCTCAAATCCAGCTAAATGGAGTCATAATGACTCAAAACATACTGCCAAAGCCACCCAGGAGTTTATTAAAGCAAAGAAGTGGAATATTCTTGAATGGCCAAGTCAGTCACCTGATCTGAACCCAATTGAGCTGCATTTCACTTGTTGAAGACTGAACTTCGGACAGAAAGGCCCACAAACAAACAACAACTGAAAGCCACTGCAGTAAAGGCCTGGAAGAGCATTAAATAGCAGGAAACCCAGAATCTGGTGATGACCATGAGTTCAAGACTTCAGGCTGTCGTTGCCAGCAAAGGGTTTTCAACCAAACATTTGAAATAAACATTTTATTTTCTGTTTTTTTAATTTGTCCAATTACTTTTGAGCCCCTGAAATGAAGTGATTGTGTTAAAAAAAATTCTTTAGTTCCTCACATTTTTATGCAATCTTTTTATTCAACCCACTGAATTAAATCTGAAAGTCTGCAGTTCAGCTGCATCTGAGTTGTTTCATTTAAAATTCATTGTGGTAATAATGTACAGAACCAAAATTAGAAAAAAAGTCTGTCCAAATATTTAGGGACCTAACTGTATCAGTCGGTACACAGTATACCCAGTGGAAGATATTCCTAGCATTTGCCCACATTGTTCACCTATTAAATATTATATTTTAAGGAAATTTGGTTTTGCTGTCATAAGAAGAAAAAAAAAGCCATGGGAAGTGCCCCAGAGTTTATTTTATCAGCGACTTTCCCTGCAGAGAAGACTACGCAGCACAAACTAATATTGTTGTTTTTCCTGTACATCAAAGCAGCCTTTCATTTCTTTAGCTCCTAAAGAAACGCTTAGTAGGAGCATTTTCTGTGAGGTGGAACAATGATTTTGTTTCTCGCCCTTTTGGTTGCAAGGAAAAATTCAGTCGTCCTTAAAATACAGTTTCCTGTCATATACGCTTGCATATAATAAATAAATATATATATATATATATATATATATATATATATATATATATATATATATATATATATATATATATATATATATATATATATATATATATATATACACTTGCTATGTGCCTCAAAGGGCCTCTTCCTCACTCTGCAGTTCTTCTCACTTCCATTCAATTCTGCTTGCTATGGCCATCGCCTGTATGAGTTGTGCAAAGCCTGGCCAAAGTGGACAATATCCAACAGTTGACCTGTGTTTGGCTGCATTATTTTAGTGTAAATAATTCAGTAAGTGAAAAATAGTTGATAGTGGGGATAAACCACACCATTTCTCTATTTATTCTCCACTTTATTTAGCAACATACGTTATGCTGAAGTACATTTAACAAGACTTATCTCCCAAACATTAATCTCCATATAAGAAGCATACATTTGAGCACTTGAATAAGAATGAGTTGGAGAAACTTGCGTCAAAGGACATACAAGTGAATTGATATCTGCTGTTAGTTGTGTGCTGTCAATTCAAGTGGTGCTTCCTGGAGTGGTTAGAGTAGTGCTATTGGAATGCACTTCTTAGTGGGGAACATTTGAGTTTGAATGGTATTGGGTGGCAAGGAGCCTCCAGTGTTTGGATGCTTCACAGAAAGGAGGTGGGGTAGGGCAGGGTGGGGAACCTATGAGACAATCCTCAGCAGAAATTAGGGCATGTTTATAGGGGTAGTTTTGCAAAGTTCATTGACATACATGTGGAAAAAGCATACAAATGGCAGGTTACCAGGCAAAAAAAATGTGACCTTATAGCTCACGAATCATTAGGAAAAAACAGCAAGAGCTATTTCTTTATATGTTTGTGATTGGTGATATTAAAGAGATACTGTCATGAGAAAACATGTTTTTTTAAAAACACATCAGTTAATAGTGCTGCTCCAGCAGAATTCTGCACTGAAATCCATTTTTCAAAAGAGCAAACAGATTTTTTTATATTTAGTTTTGAAATCTGACATGGGGCTAGACATTTTGTCAATTTCCCAGCTGCCCCTGGTCACATGACTTGTGCTCTGATAAACTTCAATTACTCTTTACTGCTGTACTGCAAGTTAGAGTGATATCACTCCCTCTCTCCCCCCCCCCAGCATCTTAACAACAGAACAATGGGAAGGTAATGAGATAGCAGCTCCCTAACACAAGATAACAGCTGCATGGAAAATCAAAGAACATTACTTAATAGTAAAAGCCAAGTCCCACTGAGACACATTCAGTTACATTAAGTAGGAGAAATAACAGCCTGCCAGAAAGTAATTCCATCCTAAAGTGCAGGCACAAGTCACATGACTGGGGCAGCTGGGAAACTGACAAAATGTCTAGCCCCATGTCAGATTTCAAAACTGAATATAAAAAAATCTGTTTACTCTTTTGAGAAATGGATTTCAGTGCAGAATTCTGCTGGAGCAGCACTATTAACTGATGGGTTTTGGAAAAAAAACATGTTTTTCCATGACAGTATCCCTTTTAGTATCAGATTAAGGTCAGTGGTACATGGATAATTTTCTTCACTAATGCTGGTAACATGGTATAAAAGCTTGTTACCCTGTGTGGATCACTTCTATTAACATGAATGAGAATGTGATCACCAGCATTGCTACCTACAAATATTAGTAGTAAGGCAATAGCCATAAAGGTAGGAGAGATGTTTTTCATTAGCATTAATAAAAGTGTACATTATACTGTCCCAGATTATATATCTTATCTACCATTATACTCACCATAATAAATTCTTATACTAATGTTTCAGAAAAATGTGTAAAATATAATTGCATACCATCTACACACTTTGTGCCAAAGGGAAAGTCCTACGTCATTTTTAACTAGCATTTACTTTCGCTTGTTTTTCAAAAATGTTTAAACAAACATATGGCGGCATCTTAGAAATTTAACTGCACATTTGTTTTTTATAATGTGATCAGCAGATGTAATAAGGCATGCTTTGATCAGGTAAAATGAAATAGGTTCCAGTGGAAAAGAGCTGGTGGGCCGACCATTACAGGAAAACGCTGGCTTTACTTTAGTCCTGTGTCACACGGGGCAATTCTTGGGATTCTGCCTGCCACATTTTTCCTCGGCAAATGCATCGTCCAAATAACATAAATCAGCCTCTGCCTCAAATGGTCCAAATTCACCAGTACTGGGAATCTCACATCAGATTTGCACAGGGGCATTTTATGCAGGGTAAAACACTGAATATTAGATCTCACCGAGCAGTAACTGATGAAAATCTTCCTTATACGTGGAAGAATGTTTTGTTCTATTGAGACATAAGAGAAATTTGTTTTATAGAATTCATAATTGACTGTATTGTGTCCAAATGTATTAATGCAGCTATATGCAAAAAAAAAATATCTGTATTACAGGTATAGGATCTGTTATCCTGAAACCCATCCAGAAAGCTCAGAATTATGGAATGGCTATTTCCTATAGACTCCATTTTATCCAAATAATCCAAATTTTTTACAATGATTTCCTTTTTCTCTGTAGTTATAAAACAATACCTTATACTTCATCCCAACTAAGATATAATTAATCCTTATTGGAAGCAAAACCATTCTATTAGGTTTATTTAATTTTAAAATGATTTTGTAGTAGAATTTAGGAATGAAGATCTGTTATCCAGAAAACCCCAGGTCCTGAGTATTCTGTATAACAGGTCCTAAACCTGCACTTATTTACCCTAAAAGAATACAAGCTAGCAGCAGTTGTAATGGACACAGTAATGGAGCAGTAAAAACCCGGACTCCTGCCATGATGCTCAGCTGATTTTCTTTAAAGGACGTTCATATTTTGAGAAGTTTCTTCAGTACTTTGGTACTGCCCAAAATAATCCGTTGTATACGAGGTACGCAATGATCCGACTGCATTCAGCGGCATCCCACAGCGCTGATGCAAAGTTTGGCAGCATAGCTTCCTCACTCATTTATATAGTATTAATTGTGTTGGCTGCCAATATGTAAATGGATAAGAAAGAGATGCACGCACAAGAACGCTTGAAGCTAGCCTTACCCCAGCTCCTCCTGACTTCTTGTTGCTCGGTTCTATTACATCGCTGTGGGATGGCATTGAAACAGGCCAGCGTTTTCTTCAAATGCAAATATAGCGAAGAGGAGCGGATATTTTTTGTTAATTATTCCAAATTGCTTAAAGGCTTATTTTAGGAAGTACCCGGTACTAATGTATTATAACAACTTCATGAAGGTGTATTTCCTGTTTTACTGATCCGCTCATTTCAGCAGGAAACAAGAGGGAAAAGTTCTATCTTAGTTCCCCATGGCTGCAAACCTTAACGTGGTTTTTTTTGTTCTGATTTATTTCTTGGCCCCAGATTGCCTGAAATAAGCATTTTTAGTACAGAACAAGCACTGAAAGGACTGATTGTTTCTGTGGCTGGGGTTGAATGGGTGTTAATCTGTGCCACTTTAAGCAGGGATTATTGGACACGCGATCAAATACTGCTATTGTTTATCTACAAATAACTTGTGCATGTGAGATGTTCTAGTGAAAATTCACATATGCCATGTGGTCTATGTGCCCCTGTCAGAAAGGCAACAGATCAACATATTTATTTATGTTTAAATTACAGGTAAAGTTGCTGTACCGTGTTAGCCAGTAAAAATGTTAAAAAATAACAAAAGTGGTATAAAGGTGATACCTTTAACTAATATAATCATAACAAGCTTTCAGAACATTTTAGTTCCTTTTTCAAGCTGATTACAATGAAGCTGTGGTGTTCTCGTGTGTGTGTGTGTGTGTGTGTGTGTGTGTGTGTGTGTGTGTGTGTGTGTGTGTGTGTATATATATACACACACAACATGTTTAAAGCGATATCATCACGCACAAATGGGTTTTGTGTAGGTACACCACCAGTTTCGTTGTGTTTTATAGTTGAGATTCTAATTATACTTGTAATGAGTCAAGTCACGGGAGTCGTGGTTCTTTAGTCTGAAACCATAGCCAATTAGGATTATATGCAGGTAGTGTTTTGTTGGAACTTTCCTCCGGGAAAAGCTACACCTTGGCATCCAAATATAAGGTAAACTGCCTGAGCAAAACCCTCAGGATCTCTACATTTGGTTGCCTTTGCATGTGTACAGCTTTCCATTTGTATTTTACAGAGTTCATAGCATTACAGCAAATTAAGCCACACTTTATTAACCTTAACTAATTATAGACATACATCGGGCCAGTGCTCATCTCCATAAATCCCTTTAAACAGATGCCTTACTTTGGAGACAAGGAAATAGAAATGTACCAAGGAGCTGTAAGTATGTTGATCCATTGATGTAATTGTGCATGTTAAACATAAGATACTAGTGCCAAACATATCTAAGGATAAGTATCAAAGGATAAGGCATTTAAGATGTTTCCTTCTGGAAGTGAAGACTGCCCTATACTGAGAACTAAGCTTAAGATGCTTAAGATGGATAAATCGATTGTCCCTGATACCTGTCTGGGGCACATGATAAAGCTGCTTATACAGACACAACCTAATTGCTGACTCCGCTTTAACACACCCCACTGTTTCAGGTACCTGCTAGTGATGTGCAGGTTGCACCCTCCTGCTCCGAATCCGCACCCAACCCAAACCCGCCCAGCGCCTCCATTTACAGACCAATGCCTGCCCCACTCATCTCTGATGTGACAAAAGGGGGCAGGGTAGGCTTGCACCTATAAATGGAGGCTGTTGGAGTAAAAAGCTGGCAGAGTAAGGTCACGGTTGGGGAGAACAGAAGAAGAGCTCAACCCAAATCCGCCCAAGACCTGCAGAATGTGTGTGCCAGTCAGCCTGAACCCACCAGACCCACAGATAAACCTGCGAGTGTCAGGCCAACCCACACATCACTAATCTTCTTCAGCAACTTCAGCACTGAGAAATGCCAGCAACTGATGTATCCAGTGTCCGACTGGGCCGGCGGGACACCGGGAAAAAACCCGGTGGGCCCCGCCAGCCCAGATCCTTCCATTAGTGGAAGCTGCTTCCTCCCTCCCTGGTGCACAGCGCAGCAGAAAGGGGAAAAAAATGTAGGCGCGGGGGCCAGAGGGGGTCCAGGTTGCGGCTCGGGGAGGGGGGGCCTGGTTGCGGCTCAGGGAGAGGGCCAGAGCGAGTTTCTCATCTGGGGTGGGGGGCTCTGAGGCAGCAGCCCAGATGGGCCCAGGCCCCCCAGTCCCACGAGGGATGTATTGGAGTTGTAACAATTCAGTGAGCATGCTCAGTAGAAACTGAAAGCAGCAAATAATGTATCGGATTGCAACAGTAGAGAGTCAGCCACCTGATTTAGTGAACTGCTACTGGCAAATGTAGAAATGTAGGGGGTAAACTGATTCATTTTCAAAATGTAGGTTTTAGAAAACCACAAAAAATAGAAATCAGTTATGGAAAGTCATTAGTTATGGTGTTCTGCTTGCAATCAATACAGTTTTAATGATCAAGTACCCCTTTAACCCAAACCCTCTTTTTACAGGTAGTCCTCCAGATAAGCTTTTGCATTTATATAATAATATGATTTGATCTTCAAGTCTGTTTCCTTCATGGCAGACATATGTATTAAGTAATAGTCAGGGGCTCTGTATTAAAAAGGAAACAATTCCATAAAAAGAAGCAACCGTGAAAATAAAAGTCAGGATAATGAAAGCAATGAAATCCAGATGGGTACTTCCTTTCTTAAAATATCTAATCCAGACAGTTTGGTTCATATTCTGGCCATATGAATATTCGCATAGTGTACCACGCCTAACCCAGCTTGTTGCTTTTATCTCCGTTTTACAAGGACTCTGCATTAAACAAGGCAGGTGTAACCCATGTGACAAAGACTTTTTTCTGTCTTCTTCCTTCTACGGCGCTATATAGCATGCACCAACACATCTCTTTTTACAAAGGAAGTAAACTGTTGGCTTTCCAGTTGATGAGGACTACAACATTCAGAAGCAAATTAACTTTCAGTGGCTGGGAGCTGTAGTTCACCCCAACTGCAGTGTCGTTCTCTTCTTTAATATTCCTGTTGATATCTATAGTTTTTTGTTACTTGTTTGAGCAATATTCAATGTTTATTTTATCATAAGCTTTGATACATACAGTTAAGATGTTTTGCAAATGTAAACATAATATACTAGATTCAGTTATGTGTTTCCTTTGAGAGGCAAATTGCCATTATAAAATACTGGCTATCCCATCCTTGTTTGGTGATTTTTCAGAGCAGATGTACCACCATGAAGCCTGAAATTTTACATTTACATCTTTATTACAGTTTCAGTGATTTAAAGGGGCAGTATAACCGCTTTTTAGTACGGTTTGTCCTAAACATTGAAACATAGATAAAAAGTAAAGTCACATTCTGTTTCCTGATCCCGGTGAGCACAATTACATCAGCAGTACACTGAGAAGCCCTTTGTATAAGTAAACCCTTTCCTCACTTCCCACAGCTGCAGCATACTAGGCTGTGAGATAAGGAGCTGCACATTATATGGAGGTTTCTCAGTGTTGATATGAGTGCGGAAGTAAAATGTGACTTTCAACTTCAGAATTAGCCCTGTTTAGTGCAAAAGCCACATATTTCCTAATTAAGTCCTAAAAAAGTACTTGTTCAGCACAAGCCCTATTCATTGAACTAATGTTGAAAAATAGGGTATACTGCCCCTTTAACAACAGTTTTTGTTTTAATAACATTAGGTTAGGTAGTTACACTGTAATCTTGTCAATTCTCAGACGTGGTCCTGTTTAAAGTCATAAAGTTAGAATGTGCTGCTGGCTGTTTGGAAGACGGAACATTAATTTCTAGGTGAAAGGAATTTATTCAGCACCAGTAGGTGCTGGAGTTTGGTTGGATTAGATTGTAACAGGGCTTTTATATCTCTGCATTCACATTCTATATACTGTGATGAAACTAAAAGCACGGCTATAAATTTTTTTTTTTTTTTTTTTAATTCTTTGCTTTCTAGGCTCAGTATGAGAATCCTCCACACATCTACGCGTTGGCTGACAATATGTACAGAAACATGATCATAGACAGGGAAAACCAATGTGTTATTATAAGGTAAGGTGTATTTCCGGTTCTTCCTGAGCCTTTAGTCTTTTCACAAAGAAGTTGGTTATAGGCAGTTCCGATTTTCTAAAAAGTGTCGGGTTATTTCACATTGTGAAAGGATTTTTAACGAAAGGGTTGAAAGGAAACAGACCTTTAATTGACCCAAAAATAACCAATCGGTAATCTTGGTAGTTTTCTTACTTGAAGCTTTTCTGCAGAGCCACTGATCATTGCAGCACATGCTCTCTTTATATGTTTACTGGGGATCTATATTCTGTATAATAGGGTCACACTGCCTCCCCTGGGGGTGAATCTCAAGAATGAGGCAGGATGTATATCCATAATTATTATTTTACAGTTTTCCAGAACTATTTGACTAAATATTCAGATCTCTATTAGCACCTGCATGCGGGAAACATTTTGTTTGCTCTTTCTGCTTATTCTTATCTCCCCATTCAGACAAAAGATTAACCAATGTAAAGCCTGCGCCAGGCATTTCTAATGTTCTGTATGTAAAAGGATTAGAGTTTGGCTGCTGTCCATCTCCCATAATGTTCTTTGTATATACAGTATGTGAGTGTGTATTCCAGACTCTGCTGCAAGAAAACTTCTTTCCTATATCAAAAGAATGTCTTTTTAAACAACAGCATGATGTTATGTTGCTGTTTATTTGTCAAGTCTTGCCTCTTTACTGTGTACATAAACACAGAGGTCTGTGTCTGGAGGCATGTGTGATCTATTCCTTATGCCGTTGTGTTAAAGGGAAGATTGCCACAAAGTATAATGATATGTAGTATTTTATCTTCCATTTATTGTACACTATAAAAAGACACAGGGCTTATGGTAGATACAGAGTATTCCTGCTCTGATGATATTTAGGGGCCTATTTATTAAAGTTTAATGTTTTTCTGGTTGAGTTTTTAAAGGGGAAAACTCGAACTTTTAAAAGAAAAAAACTAAAATTTATAGAGATGTAATGCTCCAAAGCTGATAAAAATCCAAAAATACTTGAGGTCATCTATAAGTCAATGTCAAATGTCTCTGAAGATGTTTCTTGACATTGTGATCCGCGCCGATAAATTTGAGTTGTCGCAGCAGCAAACTGAGTCGAGTTTTCGGAACGCCAATTTGAAAACGTTTCATGATTAGAATTGACAAACGATTTTGTTGCAGCGGATTGGTCACACCAACTTTTTCAAGCTGATTTTTTTGATAAATGAGTTGAATTTGTGGATGGGAGTTAGTTCGACTTTGTTTTAATTACAAACTGAGATAAAAGCGAGTTTTAGTAAATACCACTCTTACTGTATTTCTAGTGATAGACCTTGTGTATACTTGGTAATCAAACCAACAGTTGCTTCCCTTTATTATATTTGTTTACCTGCCATAACAGAACCCATGTATAAATGTACAATAATCATTTAGAAAGCAGGTGGCTGGGAGTCTTTTGGGAGCTTCCATTTGTTTTTCCAGAATGCATCGTTTACTCATTGCAGGTTTGAGTTATGATATATTCCATTTCTAAGAAAGTGTTTTGGTGAATTAAGCCCCTAGGGTCACCTAGTAAATCTTCATTTGGCTTTTGCTGCTGAACTAAGGCCTCCTTACTTTCAAACTATAGAAACTAGCGTTATATTGATCTGAATGCTGCTTCTATGGACATGTATGTCTTTTTTTACAGTATTTAATTACTCCAAACAACATTGTTTTACTGTGGCTGATTGACTGTCAAGTAGCCCATTCACTAGGGAAGACTAAAGGCATAGTTTGCTGAGCAACACTTGCTAGTCATTTTAGGAGCACATTGGGCCTTCCTAGGCTGCCCTGATTTCACTTGGTTCCCTGATTTCAACCACTATATGCACCCAGCACAACAAAGTCAATAACTAGCTACATTCGATGGGCCTGTGTTACCAAGCAATTTTCTTTTTCATTTAGAGGCGAGCAGACAATCTTTTAATTTTTGCCAACTTTGATTCATGAACGATTGGAAACACTCCACCACAAATATAATAAATTACTAAACCATAAAGGATTAAGCTGCAAAACCATGGGCAAAATAAAGAGAAAGGAGTACAGTATATGACTAAATACAGATTTGTAGGTCTGTTTGCTGCATGCGTTAGTGCCATTTATTTTATATGTGGATATTGGTAACTCACAGTGCTGAAAAGTAAAACAAAATATGCTGTGATCTTCTAGTTTTTATATCCTTTGCAGATCTGAGGGTTTTCTCAGCAAACGTTGCAGAATTTTATGCTTGGATCGTCCAGTTTCTGCAATCCGGTGCCCATTTAGTGACTCATCCTGTTTTTCAATAGTAGCCACATTTCCCTCATGTCCTAAACTCAAGCTCCCACCTGGAAAGATGTTTTCTTGTTATTAGAATTGAGTTGCAGGAGGAGGTTCGTGTCACAGCTTATTTTTAGAGTAAATCTAATTAGATAACGGTGCCAGTTGTGTGTCCCCAGTGGAAAGTCCTTTGCGGTCTCTGTTGCTTTAATAAGAGCAATTAGTGATTTCAGAAACTTGACTTCAAACCACAGCTTCTGTTGCCTAGGTATCCATTAAGTACCGAACAAATTCTTTAAAAAAAAAAAAACAATAAGCTCAGAAGCTGTGTTATAGTTCTCCTTGTTGTTCAGGTCTATATTGCACTGAGGCGGTTTGTATGTAAATAATAAGGGTAATGGCCCACTGGAATATTTTGATCTTTCCGTGGTTGAGGTATTCTTGTTTGTGCCAGGTCAAATGGCTGGTATTTTAGTTTTCTTATTCCTGCTATGCATGGGATTATAGCCAGAGGCAGGTATGGACCTATGATAGAGGAGTGGAGACTGCTGCCTTGCTATTTAATAGGTGTGTCTGGAAAATGTTAAGGGTAAGGGCACACGCTAAGATTCAGGGGGGTTTTAGTCAACCAGCGACAAATTGCCACTTCTTTGGGAGACTAATCTCCCCGAAAAGCCTTCCCGCTGGCTAGAATCAAAACCGCTGGCGGTATGGCGCTTGGAGCACTTTGTTTTCTGAAGTCGACCAAAGTTGCCTCATGAGGCAACTTTGGGCGACTTCGGAAAACGATTTTAGCTGGTGGGAAGGCTTTTTGGGAGGAGATTAGTCACCCAAAGAAGAGGCAATTTTTCGATAGGTGACTAAACCCCCCCGAATCTTAGTGTATGCCCTTACCCTAAGAGATCAAGTTAGGGTCCAAATTACCCTAGCAACCAAGCATTGATTTTTAAAAGAGACTGGATTATGAATAGGAGCTGCCCAGAATAGAAATGAGAAATAAAAAGTAGCAATAACAATAAATTTGTACCTTTACAGGGCATTTGGTTTTTAGATGGGGGGGGGGGGTCAGTGATCCCCATTTGAAAGCTGGAAACAGTCAGACGAATGAAAGCAAATAATTCAAAAACTATAAAAAAAGAAAAAATTAAGGACAATTGAAAAGTTGCTTAAAATTTGCCGTTCTATAAAATCCTAAAAGTTAAATTAAAAGTGAACAACCCCTTTAAAAATGTATGCGCTAGTTATCCTCTTTTAACTTTCTTTTTTTAAGGAAATATTGTGTACAGTGCCACAATACAGATGTTTAGCAAAGAAATAGATAAAAAATCTAAATCATGCAATTTAATTACTCGATTTCTTTTTATATTTGCAGTGGTGAAAGTGGTGCAGGTAAAACAGTGGCTGCAAAATACATCATGAGCTATATCTCAAAGATTTCTGGAGGTGGCCCTAAAGTGCAGGTGAGCTGGCTTTTTATTTCTTTTTTTAGAGACCTTTATCTTAAAGGGGAATGAAGCCCTGTAACAGTCCCTAATAGAGCAACTAAAAGCCATGTATTAGTTTATGCTTTATTTGCTTTGTTTAGTGTAAGTGGCTGATCCCTTTTTTTTTATACCATCTGGTTGCTGTTAAGTACACAATTGTACATGCTGAACCAGACGCACATATAACATAATTGGAAATAGGCCAATGTTTAAATATGTTAAAGAGCGAGATACTTCATTAATTGTTCATTTTACCATAAGGATAGGCAGTGGAGTCTAAATATTAGATTAACATATTTGTGTTATTTACCAGACTGCAATAGACCTCTTCCCTGGTGCTGTGGGTCTCTGCTAAATCCTTTGGAAACCCTTTTAGATCACATTGGTATCAAGCAGAATCGAAAGGATGTCTAATTACATAGTAACTTCATGTCTGTATTTGTAAGGTTATAACATTATTTTCTATGATTCTAGCATGTTAAGGATATCATTCTGCAATCAAATCCTTTGCTTGAAGCCTTTGGAAATGCTAAGACCGTACGGAATAACAACTCAAGCAGATTTGTAAGTCTGTTGCACTTTTCTTTGTCTTCCCGTATGTGTGGAAAAAGTGTATGGTTGTAGTTGAACAAGCTCAGAAAATTGTGAGCAGGAAAAACATGCAGTACACAGGGCAGCACAGGATTATTGAGAGGCTAGAAGGCAATATATTCAAGATAGTTAGATATGGATGCAAAGTTCCACGGGGATTTATTAAAAAGGTTATGATTAAAATTATCTTTATATGATATTTTGTTTCTTTATAAGAAAATAACAGCAGCCGACCTTCTACATGAACTGGCTAAGTTACCTATCCATCCAACCATTTCTCCTTAAAGGGACCCTCCACCCAAAAATTGGCCATGGAATGTATTAACCTTGTGCAACATTTTTTTCAGGAGCCAGATCCAGGAGTGCAGAGCATGTAAATTAACTAGGGATGCACTGAATCCACTATTTGGGATTCAGCCAAATCCCCGAATTCTTCATGAAAGATTTGGCAGAATACCGAATGCTAATCCAAATCTTAATGTGCATATGCAAATTGGGGACAAGAAAGGAAAAAGTGGGGGAAAAAAAAATTTTTTACTTCCTTGTTTTGTGACAAAAAATTACATCATTTCCCTTCTCTCCACTAATTTGCATATAAGGATTTGGTTCTGCCGAATCCCGCTGAAAAAGGGTGAATCCCAAACCAAATCCTGGATTCTGTGCATCCCTAAAATTAACATGTATATACCGCTTTTAACAGCAATTATATTACCTTACAATTACAATCTAGCATACAAATTTGTGATGATTATATAGATTTTCTTTCATTATCCAAAAAAAGATAATTTTTTTTGGGGTGAATTTCCCCTTTAACATATGAATATTAACCATAAAAAAGTAAAACATATAAGGCTAAAGCTCAAAATAATGATTTCTAAATGTGCCAGCCAGGCAACTGTCATACTAGGGTTCAAATAACGATTCTAAAACTTGATGCTTTATATCGCTTGCAAAATTGCAGAAAATATTTCTGTTCATCCCTTTCTTTTCCTTTTTCCTTTCAAAAGGGAAAATACTTTGAAATACAATTTAGCCCAGGGGGAGAACCAGATGGCGGAAAGATCTCAAATTTTTTGCTGGAAAAATCTCGTGTGGTAATGAGAAATCCAGGGGAAAGAAGCTTTCATATTTTTTACCAGGTATGGGTAGCCTGAAATTATTTGTTAAATATTATTACTTTTTAAGATTTTAAGAAAAAAAATCAATCCTTATGAAGAATAGGAAAAAAAGTGTGAAAAATACTTGCATTACACACGAGCCAAACATGAACTTTGAATTAGATTGTAGACGTTCTGTCATTCCTGAATAGTGCTGAATAGTAGATGAAGCATAGAAAATGGCATAAAACATCTCTCCTATTTTCACTTGTTTCCTACTCTTTAAGCCAGCAAAAACAATTCACTAGCAAGCACTGTGTAGAAATGATGTTACTTGGAGAACTACATGCTTTTAATAATCAGCATTTTGTTTTTAGGGATTCGTAGTTAAAGAATGCATTTTTTAAAAAATACACTTAAACCCTTCAGTTTTGTACTAAAAGAAATGCAATTTCCAAAACACCAAAAGTGCATCATTTCCCAGAATTCCCGTGTAACTGTATATGACACAAAATATGTGTGATTTACCAATGCAGGTTTCAAATCACACACAAGTTGTTGTGGCATTCTGGCAGGATGGGTGTCATTTGTTTTATTTGCGAGCACAACACTAGCAGGCAATGCATTAGGGCAAATTGATCAGTGGGAATAATACCTGCTGAAGGCAGGGCTCTCTTGCATCCGTGAATCCAGTAATTGTTGCACTTTATTCAGCTAAGCAGATGCAACTGCCATTTTCGTGCAAAGTACAAACCTAGAGAAATGTGTATTGATTCAGGTGCCTTTGATGAATTGCAAAGAATAGACCTGATGGGGATCCTGACTGATGATTAACTTCACTATATTTGATAAAATGGATAATATTCCAGAAGGGTTTTTTGGGGGGATGGGAAATCTTAAATCATGTTGTTGTTCTGTTTACTCTACTGGGTATTTTTAAGTTATACTCTAAATATTTGAATAATATATTCAGGTATTATTATATTTCATTATTATTTAATAGAATTTGTACTGATGTACAAAGATGTATAGATAATTGACTAGCTAAGCTGTGGTGTCTTATTTGCATTAATATTAAGGGGCAGATTTATTAAGGTTCGAGTTGTGTTTTCCACGAAAATTCAAGTTGATTTTTTTGGGGGTCTTAACTCACATTTTCAGGTTAAAAAAAATAACTAATTTTTTGAAGTTTTTTATACCCAAACCCTGGAAATAGCTAGAATCCAAAAATACACCATCTAAAACCTGTCAAAGTCATGTAGGAGTCATGTAGGAGTAAATGGCGGAGGTCCCTTGAACCATTTAAAGCTGTTAATAGCCTTCATGATGTTTGAAGTTTTTTCGAAGGGTTTTGCCTGGAAACTCGATCAATTTTTTCAATTTTTTTTTCGCTGAATACTCGATCAATTGGAGTTTTCGAATTGTTAACCCCGCATTTTTTCCATTCCAGTTTTTTCTTAAATTAGAAATTGTTCCAGTTGTGAGTTCATGTAAGTTCATACAGGGTATATGACGTATGCCACCAACTGACATTAAAATAAATGAATTGACATTAATAAGTCCGCTTTATCGATGTTGGTCCAAAAGAGTGAGGTCTTTATGTTTCAGTGTGAAAGAAGGTATTCTAGTGAATACTAGAACTTGTTAAAACCAATAGTTGCTCCTAACTACAATGACAGTAACCTGATAATGTAATCGGCTGCCTCCAAGAGTTCATTAAATATATAGGTAGCAATGGATATTTTAAACATCCACACCTTGGGCGAACAACGGGCTTATTTAACCCCATTTGGATTATTTGAATGTTTTTTTATTGTTTTGTTTTTATTTGGTAAAGAAAAAGTCCCTCATTACTATCTCGCTTAGATAAATTTTAAAGTGTGAATGCCACTATTATTTTGTGAACAATTTCATATCTCATGCAATCCATACCATGTTGACATTTTTAAAGGAGAAGGAAAGTCTGTTAGCACTTGGGGGTGTGAAATGTTAGGCGCCCCCCCAGTTATTGTATTGACTTACCTGAAACTCCGGGCCGGTGCTCCTATCCGTAGAGAAATGCACCGGCCTGGGGTTATTCCAACAAGCACCAAATAGAGATCTTCCTGCTTCCTCTTTCTTCGCGCGGCCGCGCATGAGCAGTAGAACGGAAAGCTGAACTTCAACAAATTTGGCTATTTTGTTCTACTGTGCATGCGTTTGCCTGGGGAATTTTGAAGAAAGAAGACTCCCGAAGAAGATAACTCCGTGCTGCTCGCTAGAAAAACCCCAGGCCGGTGCAGTTTTCTGCTGATAGTAGCACCTGGGGTTTCACGTAAGTCAATTCAATCACTTGGGGTGCCTAACATTTGGCACCCCCGAGTGCGAACAGACTTTCTTTCTCCTTTAAATATTAGACATGTTGGAAAAGGGCTGATTATAAGGTTATAAGGGCCGATTGCTTCGAAGCCTAAATTGCAATTGCTTGTACTATTCTTCAGAAAGGGGCTCCCAAGATCCAGAGAAATGTTGCATATTATTTACCTGATTTCATCCCAACCCTCACAGTTACATTTTATCAGGTCTTTTGGCACTGACTGCTGCTTTGAAGTGGGTTTAGCAGCTTGACAATATTGCCTTACACATCAGCTGTTGCCCGATGGATGGCTTTGAGGAAGGAATAGGTGTAGGTTTCTGCCTGTTATAGGCTTTTCAGTCGACCAATTAAGCTGTAAAACTTTAAATGACTTTGAATGCCTATGTAGATCCCTTTTGGCATAGATTTGTATGTATAAAATATATTTTACATTATCCCTGTGCTAAAAGAATAGGTTATTATTATTATTAACCTGTATTTTTAGAGCACCGACATATTCCACAGCACTGTAAAATAAATGTGTTGATACAAAGAACATACAGAATTACATAGATAGAACATATAGAATTACATACATAGTGACCAGTATCCAATACAAAAGGTGAAGAGGCCGACACAATATGGCAAAAGATCTACAGTCACATTCTATAGCTTTGTGAAGTTAAGGCATATTGAGTGTCTGTATAAGGAAAGCACACTGAAATGTTAATATGTTTAAACCCTGTGCAAAAAAATATTCATTAGCTGCAGATGAAATATACATTGCTTTCATTTTATGCTGGCAGTGAAACAAACTATACAAAGCGAAATGTCTTTGCATGATGCCTCCATCCTGCTTTAATGTTTGTACTTCCTGCTTTATTTCTCTAGTTGATTGAAGGTGCATCAAAAGACCAAAAGGAGAGTCTGGGAATCACAAGCCTAGACTACTATAACTACCTTAACCAGTCCGGGTCCTACAAAGTAGATGATATTAATGATAAGAGAGACTTTCAAGAAACCATGGTAAGTTATGTTAATAGTTATATCAATATGTGTGTGTAAATGTTATATATATATATATATAACACATAGACATTCATAAATATGCAAAAGAATGCACTGGGACTGGATGTAGTCCTCATAAAAATAGATACCCATGTATTATAGGAAGTACACACTCACTCATTAATTTTAATGCAAAGCCAATGTTTCGACAGTCACACCAGTCTTTCTCAGGGTAAGAAAAGGCTGGTTTATGACCTATGAATGTGGGTTTCCTTCAATACATGTGATTATACACATGTATATATTTCTCTGTACCAAAGCAAAACATTAAAGAATGCCATTAAAGGCCATCATTTAGTAATGATACTTATTTTGATATGATGTATCTGTTTCTGCAGCTTACAGCCTTTGTCTGACAGAGGGCATTTGCTAGAATAACGTTATCTCAGAATGTGTTTTTTGGAGAATAAAAAGCCAAGTTGAGAAGATTGGCAGCCTTTTGTACTTATTTTCTCAGGCAGTGGGAACAGTTATTAACAGTGGCCATAAAATATGGTTTAATATAGATGCCCAATTATTTTTAGTCTATGGTATAGCAGGCTAAACACAAAAAAAAAAATAGAAGGAAAAAGATAAATGCATACAAATTAAATACATTTCAGTTGCCTTGTTGGTCTCTGTGCAGTCACCTTTGATATTTTGATATATCCCCTCAGCATGCAATGAATGTCATTGGAATCCCTACCGAAGGACAAGCCATGGTTATGCAGATAGTAGCGGGGGTCCTTCACTTGGGAAATATCGGCTTCAAAGAGAAAGGCAACTATGCAGCTGTAGAAAATGAAGAATGTAAGTACTTTCCTTGATGCACTAAATGTAAGAGACAACTTGTGCACTTTCGGAGTATTACTTTTTGATTTCCAAGTGACTGTAGACCACCTACTAATATAAAATGATCCTGACTGTTTCCCATTGCCCCCTTCTGCATGGGAAAACATGAGTTGCAACACTGCATGAGAATACATATAGAGTCATGTAAATCCACAGATGTTATATTGCATGTATTTACTTGTATTACATTATCTGACATTTTGGGGGTTTGTTGGCTCTCAACTTGGTTTGAGTTTTTATCTACAGCTGCAGTTAGGGTGGGCATTCTGTCCTACCTACGATACACTCTTTTTATTTGACTGTAATGGAGCCCTTGGATTTAGTCTGCCCCTTTCAGGACAAAGACATCCAGCATTATTGGGCAGACAGCCAGTCATTAGTCACACAAAGTATGGAGGTTTTGTTTCTGCATTCATTTATTGTTCTAGGAAGGATGATGTTGGTTTGATCATTTTAACAGAGAACTCGGTATGAAGCTCGTTAGTGGCATTAAAACAAAAAAAGAATTGTTGTCTAGCTTGTTAGTGGACATGATAATTGGACAAGGCACACAAATGAGCGGCTTAGACTATGAATACATGTCTACAGCACTTGTGACCACACAATAGCCATTGGGTCATTGGTTGTAAATTGAACTTGGGCTGAACATAGCCCTGAAAAAATTATAATACACAGCATTGGGGTGCTCTCGCTTCTACCTTCATTTGAATACAGTAACATTATATTGCATTAGCAATACCAAGGTGCTATTGCTTAATTGTTACAGTATACTTTGACTTTTGCATTATGTTTACTTAAATATGTTTAACACGGGAACAGAGAAGCCACCCCGTGTAGCCAAATGGGTCCCAGCTTTTTCACTTAGATCCGAGGCCCTTGGAAGTCCCACAGCTCCAAAAATACTATGAAGCTGCTCAGTTGATACAGATTCTAGCTTGGTCTACTTTCCCCCAGCTACTATTTGGAGTCAAATTGAATGTCTAAGGAACTAGGAATAAACTCCTACATTTTGTGTGGCAATTTAAGGACTAGTGACTTAAAAGATCTACTACCATCTACTACACTTACCCTGCAGTTGTGGAATTAGTTAAAACATAAACATAACTCTGCCCTGTCATTCACTCCTCATTCACTTATTAAATCATGTCACTTCCACCTAAAGAACATATCCAAAATACGATCATTTATCACCCAAGATGCTGCCAAAATTCTTATTCACTCTCTCATCATATCGCGTCTAGACTACTCTAACTCTCTTTTAATTGGCCTTCCACTCTAGAGACTGTCACCTCTCCAGTCCATAATGAACACTGCTGCGAGGCTCATACACCTCAGCAACCGCTTCTCCTCTGCCACGCCATTCTGTCAATCCCTGCACTGGCTTCCGTTACCTTTCAGAATCAAATTCAAATTAATGACGCTGACTTTCAAAGCACTTCATAACTCTGCCCCACCCTACATCTCTGAACTCATCTCTATATACTCACCCAATCGCTTACTACGCTCCTCTACTGACCTGCTACTCAACTCTTCTCTCATTACCTCCTCACATGCTCGCATTCAAGACTTTGCAAGGGCTGCACCCCTCCTCTGGAACTCTCTCCCACGGTCTGTCCGACTTTCTCCCAACCTTTCTGCTTTCAAGAAATCTCTTAAAACGCACTTCTTTCGAGAAGCCTACCCTCACTCTGCTTAACTACCAAACGCAACACCACATACAATACCACTTTTCTCACCCACTTAATTCGATCTTGCCCACTCCCACACCTTGTGTATTACTCGCTCCCCTTTAGAGTGTATGCTCCTTTGCATAGGGCCTTCCTCACCTTTTGTACCGGTATTGATTGTGATGTATGTAACTCCATATGTTCTATGTATATAATTCATGTGATTTAGTTGTATAATCACATTTACTTTACAGTGCTACGCAATATGTTGGCGCTATATAAATACATGTTAATAATAATAAAAATATTTCAATGGCTCAGTTCAGTTACATAGTTACATAAACATAGTTAAATTGGGTTGAAAAAAGACAAAGTCCATCAAGTTCAACCCCTCCAAATGAAAACCCATCATCCATACACACACCCCTCCCTACTTTTAATTAAAATTCTATATACCCATACCTATACTAACTATAGAGTTTAGTATCACAATAGCCTTGGATATTATGTCTGTCCAAAAAATCATCCAAGCCATTCTTAAAGACATTAACTGAATCAGCCATCACAACATCACCCGGCAGTGCATTCCACAACCTCACTGTCCTGACTGTGAAGAACCCCCTACGTTTCTTCAAATGAAAGTTCTTTTCTTCTAGTCTAAAGGGGTGGCCTCTGGTACGGTGATCCACTTTATGGGTAAAAAGGTCCCCTGCCATTTGTCTATAATGTCCTCTAATGTACTTGTAAAGTGTAATCATGTCCCCTCGCAAGCGCCTTTTTTCCAGAGAAAACAACCCCAACCTTGACAGTCTACCCTCATAATTTAAGTCTTCCGTCCCTCTAACCAATTTAGTTGCACGTCTCTGCACTCTCTCCAGCTCATTTATATCCCTCTTAAGGACTGGAGTCCAAAACTGAACTGTATACTCCAGATGAGGCCTTACCAGGGACCTATAAAGAGGCATAATTATGTTTTCATCCCTTGAGTTAATGCCCTTTTTTTATTGATACAGCTCTAGCTTGGTCTACTTTCCCCAGCTACTATTTGGAGTCAAATTGAATGTCTAAGGAAATAGGAATAAACTCCTACATTTTGTGTGCCAATTTAAGGACTAGTGACTTAAAAGATCTACTACCATCTACTGCACTTACCCTGCAGTTGTGGAATAAGTTAAAACATAAACATAACTTGCTATTTCAATGGCCTTTAAACACTAACTATCTTTGTAACCCTATCTTCCTTCCAGGAATGTCTCTCTCTTTTCAAAAAAGATGGGCATTAGCAGTCCTCTATACAGGGAGAGACTTCTTGGACATGAAAACTCACTTACCACTACCTTTTTTGACAGTAAAGAATAGGGCCCCTCAAACTAACCTTTATCTTTTTGAATATTTTCAGCTTCAAAATTTTCTAAAACTGTACATATGACATGTACAGCAATAGCAGCCAATTGGATGATTCCAAATACTCCTACTATACAGGAAATAATTAAAATAGTCGGTGCAGCACAGCTTTTGAAGCAAATCTAGCTATAAATATCTGGGGGATTTTCTGCCTTGCACCAAGAAGAAAAAAAATTAGACCAGTTTAACTTTCTAACTCCCTGTTAAAAATGAACCACTTCCTGGTTCTGCAGAGCACAGGAGAAGGTGACACACAGCAAATTACCAATCAACAGATAAGCTCTCTGTATAATGAGTAGCTCTTTATTGCAAAGACTTAACCTGTTTATATGGAGAAGTGAGATCAGTGAAAAACAAATCTGTTTTCCATTAGATCTTAAAGGGATACTGTCATGGGAAAAAAAAATTTTTTCAAAATGAATCAGTTAATAGTGCTGCTCCAGCAGAATTCTGAAATCCATTTCTCAAAAGAGCAAACAGATTTTTTTTATATTCAATTTTGAAATCTGACATGGGGCTAGACACATTGTCAATTTCCCAGCTGCCCCAAGTCATGTGACTTGTGCTCTGATAAACTTCAATCACTCTTTACTGCTGTACTGCAAGTTGGAGTGATATCACCGCCCTCCCTTTCCCCCCCCCCAGCAGCCAAACAAAAGAACAACGGGAAGGTAACCAGATAGCAGCTCCCTAACACAAGATAACAGCTGCCTGGTAGATCTAAGAACAACACTCAATAGTAAAAACCCATGTCCCACTGAGACACATTCAGTTACATTGAGAAGGAAAAACAGCAGCCTGCCAGAAAGCATTTCTCTCCTAAAGTGCAGGCACAAGTCACATGACTTGGGGCAGCTGGGAAATTGACAAAATGTCTAGCCCCATGTCAGATTTCAAAATTGAATATAAAAAAATCTGTTTGCTCTTTTGAGAAATGGATTTCAGTGCAGAATTCTGCTGGAGTAGCACTATTAACTGATGCAATTTGAAAAAAACATGTTTTCCGATGAAAGGATCCCTTTAATAACAGGCAACATATTTATTCAACCTTATTTAAAATGCATAACCTTATATTTATTTAATTTATGTACATTGCATCTGATCCGCCAATAAAGGTGGTTTATACATTCTGTTTTTTTTTTTACTGAACTGGCAGTTTGCCTGCTTATGCATGGAACAAAATCATTTTTTAGGATCAATATCTAATGAAGCTCATGCAGGTTTCTTATTGGGCCCAGATTCTTTTGCATTAAAATGTTTTCACATTAATTCTGCGCTGCAAGTATATTTGGATAGCAGTGTTCCTCGCTCTTAAAACTAAGCTGAATGCTGCTGCTGATATTTGTTAAAGAGAGCATACCATAGTCTAAAACAGAGCTAAATGTTACCCTCCAAGGGATCTTTATGGCCCCCACTCTGCAAAAGGGCTTCACAGAACTGTTTGAATGACAACATTATCATATTTATATAACTCAACCTCGAATATTGGGCATGAAATAAAAGTAAAATTTAAAAATCACTGGTCTTTAACACAATAAGCTAAACCCCAAATATTCCATAAAGCCAATGCTTTTTAAGTTTTTCTTTTTTTGTTTTGTTTTCTTTTTTACTTGTTTCATTGATGATTAGCAGAATGTGCAGTCATTGTACCATCTAATAGCTCTTCCAAATGACTTTATATTATGCTGATTGTTCCCAGGTTTTTCATTTGCTGAACATATGCAACATTTTTATAATTCTAGAGATCACTAAATATGAAATAATTACCTCTTGAGAACTGATCAATGTATAATCACCTAGATGTGTGTACTCCTATTTATACTTTCAAACCTTCAACCTGCTAATCATCTTTTCAATATTATTTTCATATATTTAATATTTTCTATAATTGGTTGCTCTTTTAATCATATTTGCCTACAGTTTTAGCCTTCCCTGCCTTTCTACTGGGGATAAACCAAAACCGTCTGAAGGACAAGCTAACCAGCAGACAGATGGACAGCAAATGGGGAGGGAAATCTGAATCTATACATGTGACACTAAATGTGGAGCAAGCCTGCTACACCAGAGATGCACTTTCCAAGGCACTCCATGCTCGTGTGTTTGATTACCTGGTTGATGTAAGTAAAGGAGCAGGATAGTGACCATAGAGCCCACTGAAAACTTATTTTACAGAAATCTTAATAGTACTGTATTGTCAAGTGTTAGGAACAAATGTGTTTTTTGCATGTTTTCAAGCAAAACATGTTTCTATGTGATTTTATAGTTTTGCACCTGCCTTTATCCTATTTTTTTCCATTTGGCTACAGAATCTCAAGAAATCATTGCACAGCTTCCTAATTATGTGACAACTTACAGTGAAATTAACATTGCCGTATAAAAAAAGAAATTTTTATAATTACACACCCACTAAAAACTTCATTGGGCGGTAGCTAACATTTTGGCAGCCTTCCGGTAAATTGGTTTTCCCTTGTTTTTTAAGATTTCCAGCTTGTAGATGGAATCAAATAGCGCTGACTTCCGAGTCATTAAATTTTATGAGGTTTGGGCCATAGGTAGACGCTAAAAAATCTGAATCGGCTTCAACACATACCATATAGCCAACATTTCATAGAGATTCTTCCACTATTATCATTACACTTCTGTTTTTTTCAGGAGACAAGGAAATAATTGTGTAAAATCCAGGAAAATGTAAAATCAGGGAAATGTGTATTTTCTTCAAGTACTCAAAGGATATAAGCACAGGGGTTATTTTTATTTAAAAATACAATATTTACTGTGTTACGGCAAGCGCAATAAAGCACCCGTTTTTGGGAACATCAGGACAAAATGATGTGATCAGTTATAATCAGTGCTCAGGGTTGTAATTTTTGTTAAATGAATCTTGTGTATTATAATAAATAATGTACCCTATTTTGTAAAAGGATATTAACCGCCACCTCGGAATTCCATCACCTGGATGCCTTCCTGTGTTCATGGAACTCCTCAGTGACTTATAATATCTTTATAATGGGGGGGGGTTACATTATTCACTATATAATACACAGTATGTTCTTCATTGTAATACACAGGTTTACTGTACTTTGGGTTTAACTAATGACCAAATGTATATTTTGTGCTATGTGTTTGCAAAAGTGGCTGTATCATGTAATGATACTGAATTATCGTAAAGCATGCGTGTGTATGTAAGCATGTGAAAAATATGTAGGGCGCTGGCAGAAATTGACAAAAACATACCTCTCTGGCCCAAGATAGTGAGGTTAGGGTAGAAAGTGCTGTAGAGTGTACTGGTGTATAAAGCACTGACAACTTGTAAAAGTCAAATTGAGGGCAGCAGATTACGGCACTGCTAAATCCAGTGAAGGGATGTCAATATAATATTATATTTGTCACAAGTTATTCTTTGTTTCACAATCACAGTCTATCAATAAAGCTGTGAAGAAAGATCATGAGGAATATAATATTGGAGTCCTGGATATCTATGGTTTTGAAATATTTCAGGTAAGATAGTTAGAAAATTTACTGGAAAAAACAATGATAACGCGACAATTCTCTTGAGTTTTTTATTTTTCTTTTTGCAGAAAAATGGATTTGAACAATTTTGCATCAATTTTGTGAATGAGAAACTGCAGCAGATTTTTATAGAACTGACTCTCAAGGCGGAACAGGTAAATTGTCCTATTTTTCTGCTGTAGTATAAACATTCAGGCTTTTATAAGTGATATGAAAATCCATACCCTAAAGCCTAAGTGAAACTGATAATGTGTTCTGGCCCAGATCACTAGGCTGCCTTTCTAGGTGGCCTAGTGGCAACTCCGGCATGATAGCCATTTTAACTAAATACAAAGGGGCCATTACAAAGAGATGATGATGTCCTAAACCAGGTGTGCCCAAACTTTTTGCAAGGAGGGCCAGATTTGGTGAGGTGAAAATGTGTGGGGGCCGACCATTCAGTCCAAAATTCTTTGAACCATTAACATTAAATTACAGGAATTGAGTAATCGTAGCAGTAATGTTTGGGCACATTACTGAAATGAATGTGTTAGCAATAGACACGTACTGGAACATAGTGACGCCATACTTCTTTCGTTTACTGTACTGGCACGTCGGTACGTCTATTGACACCTTCAGCCCTAAAGAAGTATGTGAAAACAGTGCGTCACTATGTGCCAGTACGTGTCTATTACTAACACCTTCAGCACAAAGGCAGCAGTATAGACCAAGTGGCAGATCATTTCACTAATGTGCCTTAATATTTCTGCTATGGGATTCCTGATCACACTGTGCTGGGGGGCTTCATTATTATTAATTTCATGATGGAGGCTGAGGGCTGTTGTAAATTTGAAAAAGGGCTGCAATTGGCCCCTGGGCCACACTTTGGAAATGCCTGGCCTATACTGTATCAAACAAAAACATTTCACAAACAGCTTGTATTTTGCCAGTCCCTCTTTTGTCTTGATTCTGTAGTTAGGGTTGCCACCCGGCCGGTATTTTACCGGCCTAGCCGGTAAAACACCTGCCAAGGACGGGGCCGGTATTACAAATTTACCGGCAATGTAGCTGCCGGTAAATTTGTAATACCCTTAAAAAGACCCCCTCGGCCCGCCCCCAATCCCCTGTAAACTTACCTTTTCCTTCACTTCTTGTTCTGGCCCGGCGTGGCCCCTCCCCTTTGCGACACAACCCCACCCCCTTTGACGGCACACCACGCCCCCTTTTTGTACCCGCCCCCACCAGCCGGTAGTCCATCCATTTTTGCATATCTTTCCCGGAGTCTATTTATTCATCCTTGCAAAGTCATTTATAGAATTTATAGAATCTCTCTTTGTTTTTTATACCTAATGCATCTGTCTGTATGAAGGTTTAAAGGTGAACTATCGCGAAAATGAAAATTTCATGTAAGCTTCCTCACACTGAACTAAGTATTTTTCTAAATACAATCAATTAAAAATTCTACATTGTTTCTGAAATAATCAAGTTTATCTTTATTATCCCTCTATCAGCATCTGTTTCTCTTCATTCAGGAGTTGGGTGTCAGATGAATGATCCAATATATCTTATAGGGGGGCTCCCTTTCCTAGCAGATGTATTAGAGCTCACTCAAATAACTGATTCCAGTACAAACAAAATCTAACAAAATAACTGCCGTTTGCACAAATTCTGCATGTAGAGAGAGACGTGATGTCTGGGGATTTTAATAGAGTGAGCTCTAATACATCTTCTAGGCAAAAGGAGCCCCCCTATAAGATGTATTGGATCTAACTGTCAATGATTATCTGACACCCAACTCCTGAATGAAGACAGAATGAGGAGAGAAGAATAGTGAAGATAAACTTGATTATTTCAGAAACGGTATTTAGAAAGTTTCTTACTTCAGCATTCTGAAGCTAATATTATACTTTCATTTTCACGATTCCACAAGGTTAAATATCACATCACTTCCCCATGTCTTTCAGGAAGAGTATGTTCAAGAAGGAATCCGATGGACTCCAATAGAGTACTTCAATAACAAAATTGTGTGTGATCTGATTGAGAACAAAGTGGTAAGTAAAGCTGGTTAAATGTTCAGGTTAATGAATGTTAGGGGGGACACCTCTAGAACAGATGAATGTATAAAGTGTTACAATTCTCATTCATAGTAATACGTATGACTGATGCAAAACACAACATTAATATATCTCTGCCCATAATGTTTTCAGAACCCTCCTGGTGTAATGAGTATTTTGGACGATGTCTGTGCCACGATGCATGCAGTGGGTGAAGGGGCAGATCAGACACTTCTCCAGAAACTACAGATGGCTGTCGGGACTCATGAACATTTTAATAGCTGGAACCAGGGCTTTATCATACACCATTATGCTGGAAAGGTAAGAGAACACCATACGCTAATGTATTCAATCTGACTTTTCAACTTTACAAATTGCTTCAGGCAGTTACAGCCATGTTTATAGTTGGTTAATACACTCCTGTATGTCAGATTTGAAGTCAGCCATGAATGTGCTTGGGAAAGATCTGATACGATCACTAGAATATTTTCCTCATAAACAATTAAGATTCTTTAAATGTTTGGAATTCAGATGATAAATCACTTGCATTCAGTGGCTGGCTGTGTCTTTATACTCAATGTTGCCTTTAAATACATTTAAAGGTGTGATCTTTACATGATATTGTACAAAATAGGGTGTCCACATTTGCAGCTGACTCTAATACCTAGTGCTGTAATCCATTTGGTATTTGCTCACTACCCAAAGAGCTGGACACTTTACTGGAGTGAGAAGGCAAATGCTGTTCAGTGGGGTCAAGGGCCAAGAAAAACACCCTTTACCACTCTTGAAAAAGTGACTGCCCTAAATACAATAGAAAGTCTATAGGAGAGGATAAGGAAGGTTGTGGCCAGCTATCCTGAGAGAATGGCAACTTGTGGAAGACCAAAACTGTAAGCTGACCCACTAATTCCTATATACAGTTTGTTTGCTGTTTATACTAGAAATGCAACCGTAGTTTTTGTATATTTATAAAATTGCTTTTAACACAGAATCAGATGACCTGAAATGATAGCTATAATAAAAGGGGAAATCTTGGGAATCAGAGCTCTCCATCCACAGTCCGTGTACAAAGTAATATAACTGCTGTGATTTATGCATAATTCTATATTAATTAAATGTATTATTATTCTCTGCATATTATATGTATTTATAATGACATTTGTAAATGGAATTAGGAGCAAAGTACATAATGGCATTTTCACAAAAAAGGGATAAAATGTGTCAAGAGCCAGGCAAAGCCATTATAATGAAAAAAAATGTAAGTACAGCTATAGGAGCTGTTATCCAGAATGCTCAGGGCCTGGGTTTTTCAAGGAAGGTTTGCTTCAATAAGGATTAATTATATCTTTAGTAGGATCCAGTACAATGTATTGTTTTCTCATTACAAAGCAAATGGAAATCATTTTTAAAAATGTGTATTATTGGATTAAATTGGAGTCTACGGGAGGTGGTCTTCCTGTAATTCAGAGCTTTCTGGATCAGGTTTCCAGATATGTTTCTTTTATTTGCATGATTGATGGCTAACCTTTAGATTTAGTGAAAGATTACACAGCCCAAACCACTCAGCCGAGATTCTTGTACAAAGCTTATTAATGCCATCCAGAAGCTAAGGAATGAATGCAGTATTGGTTAGTGGGAAATCTGGTTTGCAGTTGCACTTCTCTGAATGAGATTTCCAATATCTTCTTATTTTTATGAAGGGCGTTCAGATTCTCTGAAGTGCGTCTCATGTTTGTTTAATACTCCCTGCTCATATAATTTCTGTTCAGCAACGGAAGAATGTGCTGACTGGGTTTTCACACGTTGCTCAGACTTCTGATTTTTGTTACTGGATCTCGATTTAGGGCAATCAATCCTTTATGTAGGTTTCCATTTTTTATCAAATTCAGGCTCAAGAGGAAACTGTAAATCTAGGTAATCCTAGTATTTGGCTAGCTCAGAAGCTGGGAACATTTCTACTGTGTCTCACTTTTATTGCTTTTTTGCCTTACAGGCCTTTAGGATTTGCCTGCAAGATGCTTGCATTTTAATCCGGATTTTTTCATTATAGACATATAACAACATGATATTTTAGGGATGCAATGTGCCCTTCATCACGCCATATTGATTTCATCAAAAGCTACATTTCATACACCCCATTCTATGTTTTCCTTATAGTTATTGCAGTGAATTTAAATACATGTATAGATCATCATTTTTATTTTGTTAGTGCTGCTTAATTTTGCGGTATATTTTTGGAACATTAGGTGCTTCCCAGGTGGAGTTCAGTACTCGCTCCTAAGTTACAGGACAATGCTGTGTTTCATTAAATTATTGGCTGTTGTTTCTCTCTAGGAAACTTAGTGGTTGAGAAAGGGATGATAAAGAGGAAATGGAGCCCATGCCTTTTTTTCATAAAGAAAGCTAAAAATGAATGATGATGGCCCTACTGCTTCTTCCTGACTGTTGCTAGAAAACAGAAAAACAACAACTAGTGACTTCCCTTGGTTTTCAGTACCTTCCATGCCCTTCACTTCACTCTTCTCATTTCCCCATTACTTGACTGTGTTTTCTCTCTCTTATAAACACTGTTTTTATGTTCATTCACTCTTTAGTTCATGTGATCTTTTGATAACACCCTCAAACAGCAACAACGGGAATCCATAATAGGTTTTCATAAACCAAATAAACAATCATAATTGCAGGGTTGTTGTATGTTAAAAACACAGGTGCGTTGGCATATTACATGCCTGGAGATCTGCCTTATTGTTTTTGTAATTGTAACATTTGCATTTTAGGTGTCCTACGATGTCGAAGGATTCTGTGAGAGGAATCGAGATGTTCTATTTATGGATCTCATTGAACTAATGCAGAGTAGCCAGCAGTAAGTTTGCACCCTAACCCATATACATTGGACTGTAATCCGCAAATGTTTGGGAGTTTATGCAACCATATCCTATGTAATTCAGATTCTGGTAATATTCATGGTACAGGGAAGTCGGCTTCTTTAAATTGGCATTTGATACCCTTTATAGACTTAAAGGCACACTTGCATCCTACCGACACTGCATGATTCATGAACACGAGTCCACTTTATTGAGACATCAAGTTTAAGTCAACGTATAAACCCACACGGATGAAGCAAGCAGGGGGGAGCACTTCATCAGAAGCCAATTTAATACCCTTTATCCTTTCCTTATGTAGGCACTTCATACAAGCTCTATTTCCTGAAAATCTTCAAGCAGAAAAAAAAGGGCGTCCTACAACTGCAGGCAGTAAGATCAAGGTGAGACCTGGATTTGCATAGGTGGCAGCTCATTACATCTTTAGCATCGTTATAAACCAATCATAATGTATTGTACACTTAAAAAATTTTTTTAAAAAAAGTATAGGATGCATTTAGTCCTTTGCTGCCAAAATTACCCTTAACACAATATTGTGCAGTAAGGCAATGTTGACTGAGTAGCATACAATTTATTTGAAAAGGAATTAAATACAGTTATAGTATCTGTTATCCAGAGTGCTAAGGAACTGTGGCTTTGAAGGTAAAGGATCCTTCTGTAATTTGGATTACCGTACCTCCAGTCTACTAAAAATTATTAAATAAACATTAAAGGAGAACTAAACCCCCCCAATAAGAAAAGCCCTACCCTACTACTACTACTACCCTAGATAGTCCCCCTACCTCTCCCCCCCCCCCTGCATAGTTGATTACCCTTGAAGTGCCCCTAACACAGTACTCACATATCAGTGAAAAGTAAGCGCAGTGTAGCTCATAGGCTCCATTTTCCAGCTGTTTGTTTTTCATTGGGTTCTCTCCGTTGCCTTCTGCAATTTTCGGCACTTTTGTTGCATGCGCAGTTGCTATGAACCATAAGCTCCAATGTGGCGTTCACTTAAGGTAAATACCGAAGAGGCAGAAGATGGCGCCCATGAGCTCCACTGTGCTTACTCTGCACCAATAAGTGAGTACGGTGTTAGGGGCACTTTCAGGGGTAATTAACAATGAGGTCTATGGGAGTTGACCTTCCTGTAAAGTTTTCTGAATAACCATTTTCTGGATAAGGTATGCCATATTTTATACCATGTTAGTTATCACTACAATATGCAGTGCAGTGATCCTTCTTTTCTTTTTGCCTCCAAGAAACAAGCTAATGATCTAGTCAACACTCTAATGAAGTGCACTCCACACTACATTCGCTGCATCAAACCCAATGAAACCAAGAAACCCAGAGACTGGGAGGAGAGCAGGTATGTATGGAGGCCCCTGGGAGTTGCTTTAGGATGAACATGGGTCAGTATGTTTAAGCCAAGATCTGCTCCTCAGACGAGCCAAAGTGATATCAACCCTTTTGCTAAAGAGACTGAAAGGCCACTCAATCACCATGATATAAAAGACTAACTAGCAGAGAGCAGTATATCATAAAATAATATGTGCAGCTTGCAGTGGTCATTTTAGTGTGATGCCCTAATAGTCAGGTCAGAAATATAAAAAAAAGTATTTTATTAAAAGTATCTTTTAATAAGGTTTTTAGCAAAATGGACCATGTCTGGGGTGGATCAGGAGTGTGGTGTACATGCATAGGCCATTTGAGCCATCCTACTTGTTGACAGGGCCCTCCCTTCATATGACCAATGACTTAATAATTGGGGCCCCTGCAGTGGGGAGGGCTCTGCTATATTATTGGGCTCTGTGATTCCTGATGATAGCCCTGAGCTGTCATTAAATACAGGGATTACCTATACACTTTATTTTATTTATCTTTAGTGCCCCCAAGAAGCCCGACTAAAGCCTGGAATAATTGTGCCACTATGTGCAAAACCTTTCAGTGGGGACACTCTGATATTCTTGTATTGCTCACTGTCCCAATATTTTTTAAAGGGTCAAGCACCAGGTTGAATATCTAGGATTGAAGGAAAACATCCGTGTTCGTCGTGCTGGATATGCATACAGAAGGGTATTCAAGAAATTCTTACAAAGGTGAGATGATGGTTATTATACAATCATGAACATTTACAACAAAACCAATGCATAGTATACTACTGAGGTGAACCCTAACAATGTTTATTTGGAAAGCTCATGGGCGAGGGTTTGCTGCTCGTTGCGTAAAGGGATGACAATTCTAAGCAACTTTTCAATTGGGTTTTAATTATTTATTTTTCATTATTTGCCGCCTTCAGACTCTTTCCAGTTTTCTAATGGTGGGGTCACTGACCCCATCTAAAAAACAAATGCCCTGTAAGGCTACAATGTATTGTTATTGATACTTATTACTCATATTTCTATACAGGCCTCGCCTATTCATATTTCTGTCTCTTATTAAAATTAATGCAAGGTTGCTAGGGTAATTGCAAACTGGAAAACTATTGAATTAGAAATAACTCAAAAAGCACAAATAATAAAAAATCAAAAACCGTTGCAAATAGTCACAAAATATCACTCTCTACATCATACTAAAAGTTATCTCAAAGGTGAACAACCCCTTTAAAGGAGAACTAAAGCTTAAAGGACCAGTAACATCAAAAAAAAATGTTCAAAAATTCGTTAGAGCACAACAAAAAATGAACACAGAGACAAATGAAACTTTTAAATAGCAAAGACTTTATTAAGAAATAACTTACAGAAAATCCACTTCCTGTCCTCTTCAGAAACGGCGAAAAGGCGACCATCCACACTGCAGCAATCGATTTCTTCTCCCTGGATATTCACTGACATCCTCCTCTCGTTGTGTCCAACAGCAGCTGGTTTGTTCCTGTGCTGGCGGCGATGAACTGACAGCAGCGAGTCCTCTCGCTTCCCTTCCACTGGCCTGGCCGTCTACAGTCTCCCAACGGCACACTTGTTCCTGCACTTTCACTGTGCATCGGCTTCCCTGCTCCGCTCTCCTCACCTCCCTCTCCGTCTCCCCTCCTCCCCAAGCTGCTGCCTTATCAATGGGCTGCTATAGACATCACGCGTTACTGTGAATATAAAATGTCTGGACTAGCCGGCAGTGCAGCATGCATGTGTATATTTTCAGCAGCAGTAGAGCCGATCCTGCCCAGACCCTAGGGAAGCAACTTCATGTACAATCAGCGCGCCAAGCCGCGTACTTCCATTCCGACCTGGATCGAGTCTGGTTACTAGCTGCCCTTCTCTTCCTCCTCCCTCACTCACACCAGCGAGCGCCACGATCGGCTTTTGGGAAGGAAAGCTCAGGAGGCAGTGGCCGCGCTGTGGGAAATGCTGCCCCGGATTCCAATTCCAGCGCCGGGGAAGTGAAGGCAGAGCACGAGCAGAGATCCCAGACGCACAATCTGTCCCCTTCCCAGAGAGGAAGGGAAGCCGATGCACAGTGAAAGTGCAGGAACAAGTGTGCCGTTGGGAGACTGTAGACGGCCAGGCCAGTGGAAGGGAAGCGAGAGGACTCGCTGCTGTCAGTTCATCGCCGCCAGCACAGGAACAAACCAGCTGCTGTTGGACACAACGAGAGGAGGATGTCAGTGAATATCCAGGGAGAAGAAATCGATTGCTGCAGTGTGGATGGTCGCCTTTTCGCCGTTTCTGAAGAGGACAGGAAGTGGATTTTCTGTAAGTTATTTCTTAATAAAGTCTTTGCTATTTAAAAGTTTCATTTGTCTCTGTGTTCATTTTTTGTTGTGCTCTAACGAATTTTTGAACATTTTTTTTTGATGTTACTGGTCCTTTAAAGGAACAGTAACGTCATAAGTGTTTTAAAGTAATAAAAATATAATGTAGTATTGCCCTGCACTGTTAAAACTGGTGTTTGCTTCAGAAACAATACTATTGTTTCTATAAATAAGCTGCTGTGTAGCAATGGGGGCAGCCATTCAAAGAAGAAAAGGCACAGGTTACACAGCAGATAGCAGATAAGCTCTGTCTAATGGTGTTATCTGTTATCCATTAGTTAACCTGTGCCATATAGCCATTTTTCAATTTCCGCCATTGCTCCATAGCAGCTTGTTTATATGAACTATAGTAGAAGATCTGTGTCTCCAAAGATGCCCCAGTAGCTCCCCATCTTCTTTTCTGCTGATTCACTGCACATGCTCTGTGCTGCTGTCACTTACTGAGCTTAGGGACTGACTCAAAATACACAGCACACATAGAATATAAATGTCACAATATAAGGCTGATTAGTACGGATGGCATGCACTACATGGCAGCACAGAAGCCAGTGCAACTAGCATAAGAATTTAATAATCAGCCCTGTAGCATCATCTTATATTACAGGTCAATCTGGTTTTTTGCTTGATCATTTGTGACAACCCCTAAGCTTAGCTTCTCAACAGCTTCTCAGAGCCCACTGAATATATGAGTGTCACAGACCATTTCCAAGATGGTGACCCCCTGTGACAAGTTGGATCATTGCGTCTATTGAGAAGTCAATATTTTAGGCTGGTGCAATAAGTTCAGTATATGAAATATGGCATTTTTAGTTATATTTATTTTTAGGCTTTAGTTCTCCTTTAAGACTTTCTTTGTGGCTGTTGTATTGGCTAGATGTACAGTAGTTCTATAGCACTGACGTTTTCTACCACCAAGCTCCCTGCATTCATTGGGCAGCAGTCACCCTCTCCTGCATGTGCAAGTGAGGTAGGTTTGCAACAGGGTTGAAACTACAGGGACATTATGTTTAATACCACAGAGTAATTGAATGCACACACATCAGTACTGTGAGGAGCTTTTAACATGCTGGTGTGAGTCCATGACTTACTCGTGGCTCAGCAATATAATGAGACTTGGATACCTCCACAATACTTAATGGCCACAGCACTGTTATATCCCCTGACTTAAAGGGCTGGATCTTCTGGCTCCATAGCAGAACACCATGCCCTAAAATGGCAAGTAAAAAGTAACTGCACAGAACAGCCTGACAGCAATGCTATAATCGGTGATCCTTATGTAGAATCAATTGAAAAATGTGCAGAATCATTGTTAGCTCTAAGCATCTCAGCCACAAGGCTACACTTTTCTTTTCAGGCAGTAGTCTAACTAGGAAGACCAGAATGCCCAGTTGTATATAATCTTTTTATTGCCGTTTTCTTTTTTTTTTTAAAAAAGGCATGTTTTTGCCGTTGCATTTTTTAAATAGTTTTCACTATTGTAATCGCATTCTTGTCTTGTTTTTACATTTAAGTACCAATATAATTATGGAGTTATTGAACAAAACATTCTTTTGCTAATTACCAAAATAAAAGCTTCCCATGTCTAAGAGCTGCTTTCTTCAAACATTGAGGCTAGCGGCACACTGGGCGCACCCATGGGATGGATTTCAGTCGCAAGTATCCGCCATGTGAGACGTTTACTTTTAAACAGGGGACCAGTAAAGGCTGGCTGCTAAATGTGGCTAAACCTTTTATTACATATACCCCAAGCAACCAATAGGATATAAATGGTGATTCTATCTCATGTAAAGCCTGTTTTTAACACAAGTATAAATGCTGCCATTACTTTTTACTTATGAAATCCCTGTATCTCAGGTGCACTGACTTGACCTTTTAGTTTTTTTTTCATATAATCTTTTGGTCTCTCCCACTCTGCTTAAATATTATCCAGACTTGCCTGCCACATAAACTGTGAGAAACAGGAGATAGGGCAGATAAAAAAAAAAGCACTGTCTATTTCAAATAAAAACTGCTTTTTTCCTTTTTCGATTCGCATTAAAAAGTGTTTTTTCCCTGTGGCTGTTTATGCCAACCGTAACCCACATGGCAATGTCACTTTGGCCATCTATAATCATAGTATATGTTAGAGTCCTGTGCGGGTCCATTTTTTGGAACCAGTCCCGGACCTGTACCCGGAACCTGCAATCCTCATTCTTACCCGCTTGGACCCGCTACCCAACCCGCAAGTACCTTATCTGCAGCCTGGACCCATGACCCGCTGACCATCAAGAATCGGGAAATGCTGTCATTGTAAACCGGAAGTGACATCATCAGAAGTAGACGTGATCAGAAAAAAAGGAGTAGATATCGTTATTAAGAAGACCCGGGCCCGACCCATGACCACTTCTACCCACAACCCGCAGGGTACCGCAGGTTTTTGCGGGTATCCCGCGGTTACCCGACCCACTGCAGGACTCTAGTATATGTAACTTTAAAAGGGACTTTAAAGGGCATATTTATTATGCTGTGCAAAAAACAGCAAGATAATACACCACACATTACCAGGACTTGATATTGTAAAAAACAGTGTAATATTTTTACGCTTTTTTTTCTTAGAGTAACTTCTGCTGGAAGCAATGTAAAAAAATGGCGGCACATCTAGCATTTGCATGGGGTAAAATTAACACACCTTGATAAATTTGCCATTTATTTTACCGTACATAGCTTTTTTTCAACAGTTTTTTTTCTGTGATTTTCGTATTGCACAGCATATTACATATGCCCCCTAAAGCTTAACTTTAAAGGGGACCTGTCACCTTAAGAAATAATTCCAAATCTTATGATGTTAGGCAAGCAAAATAAATTAATTTACACTATAAAAATTATTAAAATCATTTTTTTTTTAATCTTGGTATTCACAAGCACGCAGGCTTGGACACTGCTATTGAGACAAGCTTTACATCATGCCAAAAGCTTGTTTATGCGCCTGAATGGGGCACCTGATACCCATGCCCATGCACTGGCTATACAATTAGATGGAGAGGAGAGAGGGGGGAATATGGAGAGTGCAATGACATCCAGGGAGTGCAGCGTGAAATTTAATGACTGAGGCATAGAGGAGTGGCAGGCAATATATGATTTACAGCTGAGACTTTTAAACCAGTTTATGACAGTAATGGATGTTTTATTTAAAAATCGAATTTGGGTTTCATGTTTAATTAGAAAAATTCTTTTATTATACAGCTTTTTATGTTTGGTGGCAGGTCACTTTTAAAATGTTTGCCTTGTTAGCTATGGGCTTAAATGGGTTGTTCACCTTTGAGTTAACTTTAAGTATAATGTAGAGAGTGATATTCTGAGACAATGTGCAATTGGTTTTCATTTTTTATTGTTTGTGGTTTTTGAGTTATTTAGGTTTTTTTTTTTTGCAGCTCTCCCATTTGCAATGTCAGCAAACTGGCTGCTAGAGCCCAAATTACCCTAGCAACCATGAATTGATTTGAATGAGAATATGGAATATTAATAAGGAAGGATCTGAATAGAATGAAGAGTAATAAAAAGTAGCAATAACAATAAATGTGTAGCCTAACAGAGCATTTGTTTTTAGATGGGGTCAGTGACCCCCATTTGAAAACTGGAAAGAGTCAGAAGAAGACGGCAAATAATTAAAAACTATACAAAATAAATTAATAAAGACCAATTCAAAAGTTGCTTAGCATGTGGGCATTCTATAACATACTAAGGGTCAGGGCACACAGGCAGATTCAGGGAGATTAGTTGCCCAGCGACAAATCTCCTCTTCTTCGGGGCAACTAATCTCCCCGAACTGCCTTCCTGTCGGCTAAAATGCAAATTGCTGGTGGGATAGCACTTGGCACGATTCGTTTTCCGAAGTTGCCCGAAGTTTAATCGTGAGATTAGTCGCCCCAAAGAAGAGGACATTTGTCACCGGCGATTAATCTCCCTGAATCTGCCTGTGTGCCCTGACCCTTAAAGTTAACTTGAAGGTGAACCACCCCTTTAGCATTTTAAGGTTGTTCCCCTGCTATTGAATTATTTATCAATAAAATTATTTCTCAAGAATAGGGATGGGTGAATTTGACCCATTTAGTTTCGCCAAAAATTCGCCGCTGCCGAAATGCAAGTCTATGGGCGTAATTTCTGCCGCGAAAAAAATCGCCCATCCCTACTCAAGAAGCACGGAATGGAAGCATTTTGTACTTCTATGACATCACAGGTATTTCAGTGTTTAGCAGTGAATCACTATGTGCTGTGGCGAGGTGCGTCCTTATTTGCATTCTGTGGCTGCACAAACAAACAAGTGATGCTCTTAATTAGATCCCTCCCTGTTCCAAATAGGTGCATTGTGCTCAGTGCTGTGTTATTCCAATTTAAGGTGTCCAGTCTCTACATCAGCCATTGCAGTTTGGTGGTCCATCGGTTAATAATGTTGTGGGTGGAAATGCTTGGGTTTAATTAGGAAGTTTGCAGATTTTCTATAATCTGGTCCCCTTTTATACAATTAGCTGTGATAATTCTAGAACACTAATGAATGTCTGCCTTGGTTTACCAGACTGGTGGCAAATTCGATCCATAAAGCAAATCAGTCCATGTCTGAAATGATTTTACTGGAAGTAAAGGTTTTTTGTCAGGACACTGGCTCAATGTTACAAACTCACTTTTACAGTAAATCCTGCGTTAATAGAAGTGAATAAGCAACTGGTTCCAAAAGCAAGTTCTTATCCTTATTTTAGTTACTGTTTTGATTTCCCCTTCATTCATATCTGCCTTCAGCAAAGGCAGGGTGCAGGAGGGCAGAACCCGTTCTGCTTAAATCTCTTCCTGGTGACGACATTTTGCTTTCTGAAAAGCATAGTAAAATAAGTAGGCTGTGTAAATAAAGCGACAGGGCTGGAACGGCCTGTTTCTCTAGTCTCCAGTTCTCATGTGACGGCTTCCTGGCAGCCCTGAGCTGAGCTTGTCAATAGACATTTCTGTGCAGTATTTTATATTTACATGCAAAGAACAAAAAGTGAATGAATGGTTTTGTTCTAGTGTGAAGCCAAGGGGAAGTGTGAGCAGACGTTCCATGTGGGAGATAAATGTGACTTTCTACAGTAGAGAAAAAGGGGATATGACTATCCAATATATGTCACATGTTGGGATTTATAAATAAAACCGTATAAAGTTATATACTTATGGTCTCCAGAACAAGCGAGGCTATAGGTTTATATGATTACAGTTGGTAAATCCGTTTTTGAAATGTAACAATATAAATATTGCCACCTTCTCCTTGTTCACCTGCACAGACTGTGCCATTTGTGAGTCTCTTTGCAGAATAATTTTAAGGACGTGTAACAATTTATACCAAAACAATTAAAGTCTAAAGGGGTTTCACATCAGTAACATACTTCTATTGGTCTGTTGTTGTTTTTAATTAATACTATGTATATAAACCATCCATTACAAAGAGCTAATGACTTTTTATACTGTTTGTGTAATATATTTTTATGGTGTTATTTTTCACCACCTCAGCCCTGGCTTATACCCTTCACAAGTCAATGGGACAAATTCAGGCAGCAAACATTCCCTCTGCTTTAAAGCCAGAATTTAACACCTGTTTTTTTATGCCAAACTTTTACATCTTGCTGCATACATACATGATAATACTATTTATTATATGTTTATTAATATACTATAATATTCCTTGCATGGATGTATAGCTATGCTGGATTTCCCACAGTCACCTGTTTGCTAGATAACCAGATAACCTGTTTAAGGACTTGTTAAAATTATGTTTAAAGGGGTTTGGCACCTTTTAGTTAACCTTTAGTATGATGTAGAGATTGATATTCTGAGACAAAATGCAATTGGTTTTCATTTTTTAATATTTGTCGTTATGGAGGTTTATAGATTATGCAGCAGCAATTTCAGAAAACTGGTTGCAAAATCTGGTTGCTAGGGTCCAAATTACCCTAGCAACCATGCACTGATTTAAATAATAGACTGGAATATGAATTGGAGAGGACTGAATAGAAAGAAGACTAATAAAAAAGTAGCAATAACAATAAAAGTGTAGCTTTACAGAGCCTTTGTGTTTTAGATGGGGTCAGTGATCCCCATTTGAAAGCTAGAAAGAGTCAGAAGAAGAAGGCAAATAATTAATAAACAATAAAAAATAAATAATGAAGACCAATCGAAAAGTTGCTTATACTTGGCCTTTCTATAACATACTTAAAGTTATCTTAAAGGTGAACCACCCCTTTAAGGTTGTGTTAAAATGATGATGTCATACAAAGATGTCTATCGATCCCAACTGGCTTTATTGATAAAAGGCTTTGAAGGACACATTTTTGGAAAGCTCATTCCCAGATCACCAGATCAGGTTGATGTAATAAAAGGTACAAAGTCTGCTACTGGTCTGGTAACCCATAGCAACTGCCCACTCTGGACTCAGACCCTGGACTCCAGTGCTAATATTTTATAAATGGTGCTCCAGTTTCAGAAACATGCCTGATCTAGAAACCCCCAGGCCGAAAGCATTCTGGATGTTGCCCGTATATAATATCTGTATTATGCCTGTATAACCATATATGAGCACAAACCTAATCAGGGAACCAACCCTAAAGAGCATAAGGAATATTTTTGGTTTAAATAACCCTATGTGTAGAAGTACATTGCTTATGTATGTTGTATGTATATCTAACTATTCTATTATAATAATAATAATAATAAACAGAGGGAAAATATTTGTTACACATTGATTTCAGTGAAATCATCCCCACTGTGCAAATATGAACAAAGCTTGGTTACTTGCCAATGAAGAATCCAATGTATAGGGCTTTCAAAAATCTTCTTGTCTGCTGCCTTTCCACTGGAATGTGTCTGCACTAGTCTGGCTCAGTAGCTTTGGAGATGCAGCACAGCTCTGTGTCCATTCATTCACTCAATAGGGTTAGGGCAAACACGAAGATTCAGGGAGATTTCGTCGCACAGGGATAAAACGACTCTTCTTTGGGGTGACTAATCTCCCCAAACTGCCTCCCGCCGGCTAGTATCTAAATCGCCAGCAGGATGGCATTTGGAGCGCTTCGTTTTCAGAAGTCTCCCGAAGTTGCCTCACGAGGGAGCATTTACACATTAATAAACATGCAGGGGTTCTTCCTGCTACAGTTGCCTTCATGTGCTCGGTGTTTCGTTGCATTATTAACAGGAGACCATTAACCTGCATGTATGTTTTAGAAACCCAAATAAGCACATGGAAAACATACAGACCTTGTGCTGATGCAGTGTCCTCTCCGTAACATTGAGTAATGTGTGCATGATGAGAAATGTCCAACAGTTCTAGGCAAGGTGTCAATCCGCATATTGTTTTGTTGTAAAGCCTGTAAATGGACACTTAGGGGGTTATTTAATGAACTCCGAATGCAAAAATCACTAAAAATGTGTGATTTTTTTAAATAAAATAATTTTTCTGAATTTAATAAACCCCGAGGATGGAAAAGTCCAAATCAAAAAATCTCAGACCTGTCAAAGTCAATATATGCTGGGTATTCGTGTAATACCCGAAGTTTTTGGGCAAAAATCTGAGTTTTCGGGTGAAAAATCCGAAAAAAGAAACGTAAAAATCAGATTTTTTTGGAAAATGGAATAATAAATAAACGCAAAAAAACAGAGGATTTGATTGGAGTTTGTAGCAGAAAATACGGAGTTAAAATTCAGGCTAGTTTTTTTGCTCAGAACATTCTTTGTCTGTATAAAGTATCGGAGTTAAAACATGAGTGGAATCTGCTGTAATGTTGCCTAGGCTGAGAGGTTTTCCATAGACTCTCAAATTGGGATCTCTTACCCAGGCAGCAATAAAAATTGCTTTTTATTACTTATATTTCTAATCAGGCTTCTCCTATTCATATTTTGTGCCCTCTTCATAAATTGTATCCTCTTCTTGTGTTACAGATATGCAATCCTTACCAAAGAGACCTGGCCATCATGGAGAGGAGATGAGAAGAAGGGAGTTCTCCACCTACTGCATTCTGTTAATATGGACTCCGATCAGTTTCAGCTTGGGAAAACCAAAATCTTTATTAAAGCCCCAGAGTCTGTGAGTATGAGCTTTTCACATGGTGTTTGGGTTGGGTTTAAACGCACTAGCTGTATTAGGCAGCATTACTGTAGCTAATGTCTCTGATGAAGTTATGTGAATAAAACTACTTATGAGATTCTAAAGAAAAGACCTGATCCCTTTTAAGTTTGGCTAACTGTAATTCAATTGAACTGGGGGAATCAGCCCTATGTCCTGTTAAATGACAACATGGTCATTGGGATGAAAATGTTGTTTGTCCACCAAGTTCAGTCATTTATTCACTTCTTCGTGTTGATCCAGAATTAGGGAAATGGGATTTCTTGTTGTAGAGAGAGCAACACAAAAAGGAATTTGATCAATGCACATTCCCTGGCACCATATTTTACCGGTAATTAATTCTGTGTAAGTGCATACATATTGACTCGGTCACACATTTATGATAATGAAATTGCTGAGCCAGTTGGGGTGTACTTTTGTTCTTGAATGTAACCAGAGGGGTTTTTTTTATAACATACATTTGTTAGTGTGGTCAGCAGCCCCTATTTGATTAAAGTTTGTCACATGACTGGGGGCAGCTGGGAAATTGACAAAATGTCTAGCCCCATGTCAGATTTCAAAATTGAATATAAAAAAATCTGTTTGCTCTTTTGAGAAATGGATTTCAGTGCAGAAGTCTGCTGGAGTAGCACTATTAACTGATGGGTTTTGAAAAAAACATGTTTTCCGATGACAGGATCCCTTTAAGTTTTATTGTAGGTCTATTTCTCTCCCTGCTTATCTTACACTTATACATCCACTATTCCCTTATGTCTTGCTATTCTGCTTTTATTCTCCCATCTTTCTCTGCTCCATCTTCATACCCCATTCTTGTTATATAAATAACAGATAATCCAGATCCCAGAGGTCCACGATTCCATCTGAAATCCACTCTTTACATCTATGCAATATATTAACCCTTAACAAGATAGTTTAACTTAAAATGATTCTGTCGTTATCTTTATGGAGTCGTTTTTATTTCTAAATTACATTGTTTACACTGCAAATAATTCACTCTGCAATATAAAATTTCATTCCTGAAACCAGCAAGTGTATTTTTTTGTTGTAATATTGGTGTGTAGGCAGCCATCTCAGGTCATTTTGCCTGGTCATTTGCTTTCAGAAAGAGCCAGCACTTTAGGATGGAACTGCTTTGTTGCAGTCTGTTGTTTCTCCTACTCAATGTAACTGAATGTGTCACAGTGGGACCTGGATTTTACTATTGAGTGCTGTTCTTAGATCTACCAGGGAGCTGTTATCTTGTGTCAGGGAGCTGTTATCTTGTTACATTCCCATTGTTCTGCTGATGGGCTGCTGGGGTAAAGAGTGACTAAAGTTTATCAGAGGACAAGTCACATGACTAAGGGCAGCTGGGAAACTGACAATATGTCTAGCCCCATGTCAGACATAGAACACATTACATATTAAGTAAGAGAAGGCTGCCCAGTACTAATCGCTTGCGTAACATGAGTGATAAATGAAAATATTTGATTACAATATATCATAATTAACTATAAACGTATGCAGTGGTTCCCGCTCAATGTATAATATACTGCTTTGTCCTGAATAGAATCAGCAGTGGTGACTGTGCTGTAGGCAGGCGACCTTTTGTTATTGACACATCCACGCCCCACCTGAATAAATAAGTCCATCTGTGTGTTCCTGATACAGATGTCGCATGAATATGTTTCACACAAACTCTCGCAATACAAACATTTTACACCACAGTTGTGTTGATCATCCCTTTTTTCACAGGGACGTCTCAGAATGTTTTATATGTTCTAAAGTAGTCTGCAAGGGTTTAGTGGATATGAAATTCTATGCTGCGGATAAAGATTGATTCTGGTTCATGAAATCCCAGGCTTTATGAACTGGATCCAGGATACAAGCACACCTAGCACAGCAATAGGAAGTGCAGGTGATTTGCTAGGAAAAATAGAGCTTTAAATATTACTGAATTGCTAATATGTTTGCCTCATTGGCTGGTAATCTGTCACGCAGAAGCTAAAGAATTAGGCCCTTCTCAATAGTCTCTATAAGATGTACTACTTATGCTTGTTGTCTGAAAGCATGCCTCTAGAAGGTCAGCCCCTACACTTCAACACTGACCATTTGGCCACCTAGGTCTCCCTCGCCACAAAGACTTCAGTCCACAATTTACTGGCATATTTTCCATACAACACACCACAATGATCAGATGTCCTTATTTGTGGGCTAGACTTCCCTTCCAAGTACACTGAACCATTATTTGTATGTGGTGTAACTGCACCGTTAAGTTCTGTGAAACCCAGATTTTCTTTCAGTAATATGTTTAAGTTGGAAAGCTCTCCTGTTTTGTATTTAAAGCCACAGAACACATAGCGAGATAAATGCTGGTGTGATTTTAAGGAGGCTACCAATAGATTCTTTCCATGGGAAATCATTTATATTGTAGATGCTTTGGGGAGGGGAATGTTTATTATTCTGTTTCAGTATTATCTGCATATGCTTTTGTCTAAAGCACCTTGAATCTACAAGGAATGCAACAGCAAGTCCCCCCCCATGAGATAAACAGAGTTTACTTGAACCTGTCTCATATGTCATATACTGTATCATAGAGCTGATTCACTTATTCATCGTCATTTGAGTTCATTATTGGTCATAGAAAATGAGATTTTAAATAGACACCTGATATTGAGTAAAGGAGTTGAGCAAAGGAATAAAACACATGCTTGTGAAAAATGGTAATACTGTTAATTCAAAGGCAGTGGTCACAAACCAGTGGCTCATGAGAAACTTGTTGCTCACCAACCCCTTGGATGTTGCTCTCAGTGGTCTCAAAGCAGGGGCTTATTTTTGAATTCCAGGCTTGGAGGCAAGTGTTGGTTACATAAAAACCAGGTTTACTGCCTAACAGACACTCCTGTAGACTGGCAGTCCACATAGGAGCTACCAAATAGCCAATCACAGGCAGTCCACATAGGAGCTACCAAATAGCCAATCACAGGCAGTCCACATAGGAGCTACCAAATAGCCAATCACAGCCCTTATGTGGCATTGGCAGGAACTTTTTCATGCTGGTGTTACTCCCCAACTCTTTTTACATTTGAATGTGGCTCACAAGTAAAAAAAAAAAAAAAAGTTGGGGACCCCTGCTTTAAGTTTATGTTCCTTTCCATCATGGGATCAGTATAGTAACTGCCACCATGCCCCATACAACAGTAGTTAGATTCAAACAATATAAAGTAAAGGGTTTGATTTTTCTGTTTTAAACATATCTTTCAATCATTTGTTAGAATTAATATTAAGTTGATCTTTTCTAGTATATATTCTGCCATGGGCCAAATGTTATATTGGTGCTTCTTTAGTGCCATTTCTGCTTTTGTTTTATATCGGTGACAGCATTTTCATTCATTTGATATTTTCTTGCTGCGTTTGTCTATTTATATATGCAAACTGCACAGGTAGATTCATTTGGTGCCTATTCCATAAAATATATGGCTTTTGGGTCGCTGAATACCATTAGTCATAATGTTGCACATGTTGCCAACAATGCTGCCAGCGTTCCAAAGTGCCCGTTCTTTATGAAGTTGAGTGTGTCCACTTTTTTCAATGAAAGAGAGGAGAGCACTCAAACGCAGATTAACTGCTGGTGATAAGTTGAGTGTGTGCCTGATGATTAGATGTTTTCTATTCATTCTAATGACAAACCTTGATGTTGTTGTACAGCTCTTTCTGCTGGAGGAGATGCGTGAGAGGAAATACGATGGCTATGCTCGCTCAATTCAGAAAGCCTGGAGGAAGTATGTTGCACGGAAGAAATACGTGCAGATGAGAGAGCAAGGTACAGAACATCTATTGTTTCATTTTTCATCTTTATGGACTTCCCTTTATTTTATAAGGTCCTTTGTCACTTGTCTCTTTCTCCATTGCGTTGTGTCAGTGATATTACTTCCCTCTGCCAAGTTACAGATGAGACCAGAAAGGATGAGTAGTAATAATAATGGTCCGTTAAATATTTGGGGCCATGTTGAAATATAATTATCCCACATCAATTTTTAACCCATGAATGTATTACACAATTGTGCCTTATTACTGTTCCAAAAATGGTACAACAAAATGACAGAAACTGCATGTGAGGATGTTGATCAGTTAAGATGACCTCACTAAATAGGTGGCCATAGACCTAGTGATCCACTCAGCGATGTCGACAAACAAGCTGATCTCTCCCCAATATGCCCACATTGAGGTGGGCGATATCGGGCTGATCTGATCGTGGGCCCTAGATCATAATGCATCCGGTACGGGAGGTTGGATTGCGGGACCGCATAAACGCATAGATTTTTAACCTGCCCGATCGAGATCTGGCCAACTTTCGGCCAGACATTGATCGGGGAAGCCAATTAGCAGATGGTCTGTCACCAGCTTTTATTAGACCGTATATGGGGGCCTTTACTCACGTTCAGACATTTTCAAGCAAAAATGGACAGTATCAGAGTGTGTGGCCCCTCAGGTTAATGCTGATGCTGCCAAAATTGCATGTTGGAGGCCAAGAGGAGGTCATCTCTTTCCAATATAACTTATTGGAAGCTGTCTGCTGGGACATAATTGAGTTTAGAATGTAGTGTGTGTCATTTAGCATTTAGTCTCAATAAAAGCTAACACTGGCAGCCACAAAGAATCATTTAGGGGATGTACTGGGCAACCCTGACAGCTAGATATGGCTTTGGTGGTCATCTGTGCTACAGGTCTCCATCTGAATAACCCTCTTGTACAGTTAATGCATATCCAGCACAGTAACTACTGTATAAACACTCGTGTTTGTGTTGACCTACCCAGAAACCAGGCACCAAAAAAATGGATTAGGAATCGAGTGGAACATATAATCTCTCTAATGCTTTATTTACCAGTAGGTCTCCAGGTGACACAAGGTCACCCATTCCCATTACAATAAAGGAAGTTCTGCCTAAATATTCGGAAGGGGTTTTGTACAGTGAGAGCTGTGAAGATGTGGAATTCTCTCCCTGAATCAGTTGTACAGGCTGATACATTAGATAGCTTTAAGAAGGGGTTGGATGGATTTTTAGCAAGTGAGGGAATACAGGGTTATGGAAGATAGCTCATAGTACAAGTCCGGTCCGGACTGGGATTCAAAATAGGCCCTGGCCCTTACAGCAGCCCCTCTGGCATTTTCCAGAACCCACAGATTGCCAGTCTGGGCCTGGTACAAGTTGATCCAGGGACTAGTCCGATTGCCATTTTGGAGCCAGGAAAGATTTTTCCCCCTCTGAGGCAAATTGGAGAGGCTTCAAATGAGTTTTTTTGCCTTCCTCTGGATCAACTAGCAGTTAGGTTAAAATAGAGTGAACAGGGTTGAACTTGATGGACGTGTGTCGTTTTTTTCAACCTAACTTACTATGTTACTAAGTAAAAATTTATGTCAATAATCTGCTGTAAAACTTACTTTAGTTGGATGAATTGTTTAATGTACTGTGTTTTTTTTCCAGCTTCTGACCTGTTCCTTAACAAAAAGGAAAGAAGACGGAATAGCATTAACAGAAATTTCATTGGTGACTACATTGGTATGGATGAGCACCCAGAGCTTCGCCAGTTTGTGGGAAAAAGAGAAAAAATAGATTTTGCGGACACCGTTACTAAATATGACAGAAGGTCTAAGGTATGTTAAATAAGGAAATCTTAATCACCATTTGTTGGATTTACATTGGTGCAAAGGCTTGTGTTGCACAACCAAATCTTGTCTCTGTCATTTTATACAACCTACAGTATGAACCTTACAGAACAGTTAAGGGCCTATTCATATCGCTGTGTACAATATGCTTAGAAATAAAACTCACGGTGCTGTTTGATTGCAAGGAATCACCCCCCATAAAATCCAGCCTATTTAGAAAGTGTCCTAATGATTTAAAGCACATGTCAAGCCCAGTGTAAATATCTGAATTTGTTTGGAAAATCGACAACTGACGTTTTTTATCCACTACTTCTTACAGTGGAACTTGTATTTGAAAGGAATTCCCTGTTTCTCTATATTACTATACTGTGTTATGATACACAGACATTGCTTTGCTTGTTTTTCAGGGTGTGAAACGGGATCTTATTTTAACCCCAAAGTCTGTGTACCTGATTGGGCGGGAAAAGATGAAACAAGGTCCAGAGAAGGGGCTGGTGAAAGAGGTTTTAAAGAAAAAGATAGATGTAGAACGGATCCTTTCAATCTCTTTAAGGTAAGTGACTACTTAGTAGGTGCATTGATATTCTTTGTATGTATATGTGCATAGGGTTACATGCGCTTTGTCACCTTTGGTTACAGTACTAACCTTAACATTTACATATGGAGTGTTTGTTAAGCCTACCCTGGGCTATCCAGGCAAGCAAAGTAAAGTACTGAATTTCATGGGAAAACATACGGTATTTAAACCTTCAAGGTTTTTTGTTTACCGAAGGTAGAGGGCAAGGGATCATGCAATTGGGGGTGCAAAATGTACTTGTACCTTACAGTGGGATGTACTCTGCGTATGGTGCAGAACACAGAGATGCCATGCAGGGGAGTCATGTACTTAAAGGGATACTGTCATGGGACAAAAACATTTTTTCAAAACGCATCAGTTAATAGTGCTACTCCAGCAGACTTCTGCACTGAAATTGATTTCTCAAAAGAGCAAACAGATTTTTTTTTATATTCAATTTTGAAATCTGACATGGGGCTAGACATATTGTCAGTTTCCCAGCTGTCCCCTGTCATGTGACTTGTGCTCTGATAAACTTCAGTCACTCTTTACTGCTGTATTGTAAGTTGGAGTGATATTGCGCCCCCCTTCTTCCCCCCCCCCCCCACCACCAGCAGCCTAACAGAACAATGGGAATTGAATAGTGAATGAAATTGTGATGTGCTGACCAGCTCGATACCCGTGGGACCAACTCCTGCACAAAATGTTCGACCCAGCAGCTCTGGCTTCCGTCCACCACATCAACCTTTTGTGATGTCACTGCGGTGCGGGTTGGGCGCGGGTCTATAAATAGAGGGCAGCAGCGTGCCCAGGCCAAGATCGGTTTTGAGAGAAATTCTCGACCCGCACATCACTAGAAGGTAACCAGACAGCAGCTCCCTAACACAAGATAACAACTCCCTGGTAGATATAAGAACACTTAATAGTAAATACAGGTCCCACTGCAACACATTCAGTTACATTGAGTCCTAAAGTGCTGGCTCTTTCTGAAAGCACATGACCAGGCAAAATGACCTGAGATCCCTGATGGCATACATACATAGGTTTACTGTTGACCCCTGACGTTCAAATACGACGTTCAACTATGACGCTCAAATATGATTTTTAAATTTGACGTTGAAATTGAAATATAGATTTAAGTCCCAATTACTACTCACTTCCCCCCATACACTAAAGTGCATGATGAACATCATCTTCATTCATAGAGAACATCTGAGGACAAGAATAATGCTTTCTGCCCAGTACTGTCTATTTGTCTGTTTCATATGTTTGGTTAAAAAAAAAAAAAAAAGAGTTAACAAACATACGCAATGTATCTTAAATTGACCTGTATTCAGTAAAGAAAATATGTGTCATGATTGTAAAATGGACCACGCTATATTGTATTACATGTGTTGCTGGAGTATACGTAAACTTGAAATGTGAACATATTTTGTTCTTATTGAATGCAAACAAATAAAATATAGAATTTAAAAAAATATGACCTGAGATGGCTGCCAATATAAAATGAAATTTTATATTGTAGAGTGAATAATTTGCAGTGTAATTCAGAAATAAAAACGACATAATACAAATCATGACAGAATCCCTTTAACTCCTGCACTAGGCTCTGCACATTTTTTTTTGCATTTTGTCCTGTAAATGAGGCCAGCAGTTTTCATTGTTGCCTCTCACTATGGGGCAGATTTATCAAGGGTCAAATTTCGAGGGTTAAAAAACCCTTGAATTCAACCCTCGAAGTAAAAAGGATTTTATCGCAAAAGCTTTGATCGAACGATCAAATAAAAATGATGAAATCATTCGAATCGAACGATTTTAAGCTATCGATCAAAGGATTTTTATTCGACCAAAAAAAACTTAGAAATATTGGACTTCGGTAGCTTTAATTTGGCAAAGTATGAAGTCAAAGTTTTTTGTAAAGAGACAGTACTTGGATTATCAAATGGTCGAACAATTTTTACTTTGAATCATTCTAATCATTCGATTCGATCAAATGTGACTAATTTGATGGTCGAAGTACCCAAAAAATTACTTCGAAATTCGAATATTTTTATGATTCGAACTATTCACTTGAGCTTAGTAAATCTGCCCCTAAGTAATTGGGCATTACATTTCCATTTATCTGTTATTGATCTAATACAATGTTAAATACGGTTGCCTCTTTCCCAGGTTTTAAAGAACATCTTAAAAAATTGATTGAATCCCATGTATGACCAAAAATAATCACCTCCTAGTGGTGACTCATTCAGATGTCCGTCCTGGAAAAGGGCAAAGGATAAACGCTTTGCTGTGGATGTGGTTTGTGAATGTGGGCTCTGCGTGGGCTGTCCCTGTGATGTGTAATATATATATAGATGGATAGATAGATAGATAGATCTGCAGGATTTAGGAGGGGAGAGATTGTGATACTATATAATAGGAGACCTGCCATCTTGGCCATTATATTTTGCCCCTGTACAAACAAACTATTAAAAGCCAACTCCTTCTGTGGTTGTGCCTCACGAGAAAAGTTCAGGCGACTTTGGTAAATGTAGCACTCTGAGTGCCATCCTGCTGGCGATTTACATTCTAGCCGGTGGGAGGCAGTTCGGGGAGATTAGTCTCCCCAAAGAACGGGAGATTTGTCGCTGGGCGACTAATCTCCGCCAAATCTGAGCATGTGCCCTGACCCTAAGTCTACAAGAGGGAGACTGCAAGAGAGAAATTGAATATGTACATTTAGAACAGACACTGTTATCACAATGACACATGAGCATGACTAACTGTGTGTGCTGTACTATAACTCTCCAACACAGTGTGTTAAAGTCCACAAGGTCTGCAGAAAAACGAACAGATTTTATTACAATTCCAATTGGCAGAGAACATTCTCAACATAAAAGCGAATAAAAGCTATGGAAAGGTGTTTGATCCCTTCAACCATGATAAACATCACATTCAGAGCATTTCAGTTTCTTTGTTTACCCAAATTCCAGTTGAGCACAGATGGGCATGTGATATTCTGGAGACAGATCTTGTAAAAATAATATGCAGAAGTAAAGGTAAAAAAGAGACAACCATATGGTCATTTTGTGTAGCTTTAAAGCTGCACTTTTGCTCTGATGCCTTTGGAAACCTGATGTGCAGCCGGGAACATCTGTAAAACATTGTAGCCCTGTCGTCATGAGTAAGTCAGTGTAAAGATCCAAGGAAAAGTCTGCATAGGAGCAAAAGAATCTATGAAACCATCTCATATTTTCTCACCCTTCTGGCATAGACTAGTGACATCTGCTCCTGCTTTGTACTTGTTGGGGATTCCATATTCAGCCTTTACTTAAAGTGCCCCCATACCATTTCTCTCTCTCTCAAGTGTATGGGTGTGAATGAAATCTGCCTTGTATTGTGGCTCATTAAAGAGAATGGCAAATCTGTGCTACAAAGGGAAAGGTCTTTTAGCTGTTTCATTATTCTCAGTTCCACTTTAATAGGTATAACACTGCTCTCCAAAAACTTTTTAGCATGAGCTGCATTACATCATCCGTGACTATATTTGATGCACAAATCTGCCTATAAAGGAATATTTCATTATCCACCTCTCTCTTATGACTTTCCAGTTTTTTGTCTTGGATGAGATCCAGCATTTTGACTTATTCTATTCATCTTCTAATAACCCTATAAATATTATGTCCCCGCTATTTTAATGCAGAGCTTCCCTGGTGCACACCGGGATTTGTTTATCCACCGTTCAGATCCTGGAAGCCAGAAGGCAGTCAATATGCTTCAAAGCAATACATCGTCCTTATTGGCATGACGTTATGTAACATTAATAAGGGGGTTTAGTGTGGGTAAAGTAAATGCTCTCAGTGATGATGGCAGCTTGCTTGGCCCTATAATCACGCTGCAGTTTAAGCAACTCGGGCACTTTTTCCTATGGAGTGCAGCTGTTTGTCTGTATTTCACATGTTGGTATTTCACTGGTGCGTAGGAGCTTTTAATTGCATTTTGGGTGCAGCAGTAATGGAATGCTGATACTGGACTGATGTATTTGATGGTACAAAGTACCACTTACTCCATCTGGTACAGACCTCCATCACTAGGAGCAACTATGCTGTTACTACTCCTCCGCTACTCCAGACAAATCACCACTTCAACTTAATAATGCCGGCATAATTTCTATATGGCTTAACTTAAATCTCCTTGTACCTTGCTCCATAAAGAACAATGGGCTTTATCTGTGGTGGGCTGCAAGCAGTTCAGCTTCACTTATAGTTTCAGCTACTCCTATGGTTTAGTATTGTGACATTTTAGAGGTGCAATGTATTGTGTGTATCAGACTAGTGATCTACACTGGGTCATTTCTTTACAGCACTCTGCAAGATGATTTCCTTATACTACATGAGCAAGAATATGACAGCCTGCTGGAATCACTCTTCAAGACAGAATTTGTAAGCCTTTTATCTAAGCACTTTGAGGAAAAGACTCAAAGAAAACTACCTCTAAAATTTAACAATATGTAAGTACATTTTTGTGTGTGTAGCCTATTGTAACTCAAAAAACTAAATTCTTATTAGATTTTGTGGGTTACAATTAAACTATACTCCTGTTTGGTAATTTCTCCCTTTGTCTTGGTGAAGCTAGGAAGAAACATAGATACAAGTTGCAAATACACTTGTTTAGAAGAGTAGTTTTATTTCTCATGCACTTGCCTTCCTAGCTGGCCTCAGTTTGCAGGTGTCAGGCAGTTTGGGATCAGATCTCCAAGGGCCCCAACAAAGAACCATCCTATTGGTGCCCAATAGGGGCCTGAGCCCTTTGAGAGATCATATGACACTCTGGTAGGCCAGTCCAATAGAGGAGTCTGGAAGCAGTGAATACAACTTCGATGGGGCAGTATTTATTATTGCATAGAATCTATAAACAAAAAGTGCTTTGTTTCTCTTCATTGGGTGTATCCCAAGGTGGCAGATATATCTACAGCAGACATTGGTTGACAACTTTTAATAATAATTAACAGTAACAATCATATCATTCCTATCTTGTACTCCATTTGGGTAGTTGACTCAAGCAAAGCGCTGCTGGTTGGCTAGATATCGGTGTATGGCTGATCAGAGAGCATTTTTGTTTGATTCCTTTAGGCAGCTCCTTTGGCTGCCTTTTAATAACAGTACATAACAACTTTATATAATGTGATCAAAAATGTAATAGGGAACTGCTGTATATTTCATGTAACTTTGGCAGAACTATTTGTTTTCCATTGCAGTTGTGTTGTATTTCATACCTAGCTTGTAATCATAGTAAAAGCACCAAAGCCTCACTAGAGGTTTCATTTCATATGAAAAAAAAATCCTTTTAAAATTAACAATTTTCTTTTAATATAACAGTCTTGATATGAAGTTAAAGAAGGAAAACTGGGGCCCGTGGAGCGGAGGGGCTGGCTCCCGCCAAGTGCAGTTTATTCAAGGACAGGGAGATTCAGCAGTGTTGAAACACAGTAGCAAGGTGCTCCAGGTCAGCATTGGACCCGGCCTGCCAAAGAACTCCCGTAAGCAGAGACATTTTGTTCTAGATCACCAACATCTCTATTTCCAAATTAATCCTTCTCAATCTTAACCGAGTGTCATCATTGCAGGCCCAACCAGACGGAACATTACAGATGGAAGAGGCAACGCTAGCAAATCTAAGTCTTATCCAAGCAGAGCTGCCCCACCACCACCAGGTAATGGATTCTCATGCCTTTGTGTGTTTTCTCTTACACACTAAATGTAAATATAAGCTGCACGCTCCACTTGCAGACAATAAAAAGATGTATATTAAAGAATTGTTGTTTAAAAAATATAAATTTTAATATATATGTATACAAAATATACACAAATGAAACTATTCCTAGTGTAATCCTATAAGCAGCATTTGAGTTTTGAAAATCGGCTGTGCTTCTTTTTTTTCTTGAAAACTGAGGGAAAGTCTCTTATTTTCCCTGTGTTAAATAAAGGAGGTCATCAGAATGGGATAATAATGAACCCTCCATTTGGGCATCACCCACCGAAAGCAGCCAGACCATATAACAACTCTCGGATGTCGTCTGTGGACCACCCAACTTTACCACGGCAAGTTACTGGATCCTCGAGCAGAAATCCACAGCAACCACAGAGCCTGGACTTCCTTAGAGTGCCTGACCAAGGGGTTGCTGGGTAAGGAATAATTTACATACATCTCAAACACTTACCATGCTGTTGGTGGCTGAAGCCAGTCTTACAAAGACAGACGTCACAGCCAATTCGGACAGGTTTGGAAATGAAACAATGCATCAAACCTCTCCCAAAGGGCTGCAAAATCACCTATTAGGACACAACCAATAGCCCAGGGGCCAAATAATCGGATTGGCTTAGTTTAGTCCATCACACAATGAGCGGTTATTTTTGTCATTATCAACCCAATTCGTTAATGTTAAAATGATCAGATTATGGCCACTCTGTGGAAATAAAGATAAGAGTGTACTTTGGTACTTAAAGGAACAGTAACACCAACAAATAAGTGACAAAATAAATGACAATATAATGTACTGTTGCTCTGGACTGGTAAAACTGGTGTGTGCTTTAGAAACAAAACTATAGTTTATATAAACAAGGTGCTGTGTAGCCATGGGGGCAGCCATTTAAGCACAGGATACACAGTAGATAAAAGATACATACTGAAGAATCCCACTGTATACTACAGAGTTTATCTGTTATCTGCTGCATATCCTGTGTCTCTTCTCCTTTTTCAGCTTTGAATGGCTGCCCCCTGGCTACATAGCAGCTTATTTATATAAACTATAGTAGTGTTTCTAAAGTAGACACACCAGATATTCGTATTACCTTGTATCTCTAAGGGCAGGACTCATTGGTGCGTTTTGACCCAACACTTGTTTTTTTCTGAGCAGTGATCCTGCTGTCCCCACCATGTCATTGGATTTTCCATGTATCCTTATGGGAAGCAATGGCAGGCGATTACAGGCTTTTAACTGCTGCAGTTTTCTGGCTGAGCATATTGACCGCCGTAGGCCTTATCTGTGACATATACTGATCTAAATAACAGAAAAAGCAGTAACCTCACATAAGTATGAAATTTAAAGGACATGTTTCCAGTGTTGCTGAAATCCTCTTGCAGCAGAAGAAAATGAAACGCAGGTAGTGAGGATGGGGAGGGGGAAACGAGAGCTCTCCGAGGCAGTAAAAGAAACATTCTGTTGAGCAGCTGTTTTTACCCAAGGCTGTGTGTTAGGACCAAGACCATGTTGATTTAGCTACAGCAGCGCTGCAGTGTAAAACCACAGGCCCCCATAAACTGCATCACCAAACCAGCATTTGCAGACATGAAGCAGTTAAAGAAAATAAATACACGCAGTTCGTAAAAAAAAAAAAAAAAAAAGGCTGATTGTCAGACTCTAGGAAAAATAAAGAAAATATCAAAGGAATTGGGCAGAAAATGACACGTTGCACAATTGGGAAACTGCTTTCCCGTCTCCAGTCCCTATGCAGTAGACATAGCAGAGACTTTGAAGCCATCGGCACTGGTTGGATTCCATGTTTTTGCTGTGTGAGGAAAGGATTAGGTGGAATTGTGTGAGCAACAGCCCCAGCAACCTAATGAAATGCAGACTTGTCACAAGATGGGAGGTCAGAGGTTTACTTAAATTTAAATATGTTTGGCCATATGTTCAAATTCCTGACTGTTGTGGAGCAATAACATTTTAAACAAAATGGGTCCCTGTTTAAAAACAGATTTGAAGTCTATTATCTTTGAGAGAGACATGTGCCAGGTTAGAGGGCTCAGTGATACTAGCACGTTGGTAATGTCTTTTCCTGCCAGTGATCCTAAAAAGCTTAAGACCAAGTGAACCTTGTTGTCTTATGATATTCATTTAGGGCAGTGGCCGACAGGGAGATTTGTTGGCCAGGATTATTTATGCACAGCTGCGAGCGACAAATCCCCGAAAATGGGTCTTCGTTGGAAATAACTAAAATTGCTGGCAGTAAAACTCTGGAGGAATCTTTGCGATATGCTGGTTTTACCTGTAAAGAGCTATGAATGGCATCTATGTAAGAAGTAAACTATAGTGGTTACTGCCTGCTTTGATTGTTTTTCTTCCATTTGTGCAGCACCCGTAGGCAGTCATCAAACCGGCCCCCTCCAGGCGGTGGAAGGCCTAAACCACAGCCAAAGCCCAAACCCCACGTACCACAATGCAAGGCTCTTTATGCATATGATGCGCAGGATACTGATGAGCTCAGCTTCAATGCCAATGACATCATTGAAATTATCAAAGAAGGTAAAACAATAAATCACTATATTCTTTATTAATTTTTTTCATTTTTACGCTTCACAAAATAGAAAAGAGTGGCCATAATGTTCCTCATGAGTAAATTCCTTAGGGGCTATTTACTACCCTAAGGACACAAGTGAAAGTGCACCCTCAGAGTTCACATAAACAGCGTTAGTGCCCCTGGGAATGCTGGTCTCCACGTTGAGCACCAGATCAAAAATCCGGCCTTATTGCATGTGGCAAGGACAAGGCCTCAATTCAGACTGCATCTTGTGACACTCCTAAACTTGGTTGGGGACCAACATGTCTCCCTCCACAGTCAGTGCTCATTCCATGGGCCACGCCACATATCTTTGTGCTCTGAAAAGGAGAACAAAGGCCTGCACCCATTCTTCACATGCCCTACACAGTGTGGAAAGTGTAAAAATAAATCGTGATTGTGGGCCTTTTTTTGCACTTTGCACACTGTGTAGGCCATTATAAATCTAAGTAATATTGGCTTATCAATTACCAGGGCTGCCATCAGAGGAGTTCAGGGTGTATCCAGTGTGAATTTTGGATCATGAAACGGTGTCAGGTTATGGGGTGTGGGTGAATCATAGGTAGGGGTTTGACATGGATAATCAGGATGTGTGTTCTGGATTTTTTCCCATTGGGCCTCATTTCTAGTTGGCAGGACCCACCACCCAGGGTCTCGGGTTACTAGTTAATAATTGGGAGGACCCTGCTAATTTAATTGCATGGGGTCTGGTGGCTCTAATAAATGCATTATTCTGAACTTCTTTAGCTGTGAGTAGGGTTGCCACCTTTTCTGGAAAAAAAAATACCGGCCTGGCCTTCATATATATTTATCTTTTTTCCCTATTAATAACATTGGGATCAACCATCATTTTTACCGGCCAGGCCGGGAAAATAATGGCCAGGTGGCAACCCTAGCTGTGAGTTAAAGGGATTCTGTCATGATTTTATGATGTATTTTTTATTTCTAAATGACATTGTTTACACTGCAAATAATTCACTCTACAATACAAAATTTAATTCCTGAACCAGCAAGTGTATTTTTTTAGTTGTAATATTGATGTGTAGGCAGCCATCTCAGGTCATTTTGCCTGGTCATGTGCTTTCAGAAAGAACCAGCACTTTAGGATGGAACTGCTTTCTGATAGGCTGTTGTTTCTTCTACTCAATGTAACTGAATGTGACACAGTGGGACTTGGATTTTATTATTTGTGCTGTTGTTAGATCTACCAGGCAGCTTTTATCTTGTGTTAGAGAATTTTATTGGAATTAAAACTATATACAGAATCAATCATTACAGAAAAATATCAAACAAAACTTATAGCATCAATTCTTCCTCCATCAGTTCCCCCAATGAAACCTTCCCCAGCACCGAGAACCTGTTGTCACTCTCAATTGTCAGTTTCCCACTGGGCTCCTTTTTCTTTTCTCTTGTCTCCTTACCCACCACCTTCCAGTCCTCTCCTCCTCTGCCTTTATCTCTAATGGGCATATAAACCTACCTTCTTGGCCTCTCCTGCCCCTCCGGGGGTAACACAAAACCTTCTGTAGAAGTGCTTGGGCCTGCCGTGTCCTGACTCACTCTCACCAAGGTCTCTGCTCATCAGCTCCTCTGTATTGGGGCAAGACTTTCTAATGTTCTTCCAAGCCTCAGGGCAGTTCTTATAGGCATGGCCTGCCTTCAGAAATAAATTGCACTGGATTTGTCACTCACACGCCTTACTCACATGGCCAGTCTCCCCACAAAAGGCACACCTCTGTACATTACATTTACCTGCAAGATGGAACTTGGAGCCACAGTTAAAGCACAACCGTTGCTGGCCAACGTAATAACAAACCCCCGTCTTTCCCTATGTAAAAGGAGTTGGGCAAATGTTTCTGCTCTGAGTGTAATTTCACCTGCACCTTTTAGCCTCCCACCTAGAAACCTTCCTCATCAATAATCCTGGTAAGGGATGACAAGACAGTGCACTGCCTCCTGAGCCAAATGAGAATGTCCTCTGGGTGCACCATTTCACTCTTCATAATGATAGTGACATTCTTGGTCTCAGGCCTAGAGACCGGTATCACTCGGGAGCCCTCCCACTCCTGTGCCTCCGCCAGAATTACTCCAGACCCTGTGCCAACTGAAAACTTACATCAAACTCTGCATCAGTGATACTTAATAATGCAAAGATATCTGGGGTAAAGCCCAAAGCCTCCTGCCGGGGCAATCTGCTCTTTCCTTAACCCACTTCATCTTAACCACATTCCGTCTCATCCCATATTCTTCCTCCATAGCTTCCTCCTGATTTCTCTCTTGCAGCCTCTGCCTTCCCCACACTCGTATCCCTACAGCAGCAGTAGAATCAGTGCCTGTAACTGCCCCCACCTGCCCCACATTCCTGTCCAAGTGGAAATGATTTTCAAAAAAAGGGAAAGCTTATCTCCCAGACCCGCAAGGGCCTGGGAGAAAACACAGAAAATAGAGCACACCCTCCACACAACCTATCTTGTGTTAGGGAGCTGCTATTTGGTTACCTTCCCATTGTTCTGTTGCTGGGGGAAAGGGAGGGGGTGATATGCCTCCAACTTGCAGTACAGCAGTAAAGAGTGACTGAAGTTTATCAGAGCACAAGTCACATTACTGGGGGCAGCTGGAAAACTGACAATATGTCTAGCCCATGTCAGATTTCAAAATTAAATATAAAAAAATCTGTTTGCTCTTTTGAGAAATGGATTTCACTGCAGAATTCTTCTGGAGCAGCACTATTAACTGATGCGTTTCGAAATTCTGTGTATAAACAAAGCCTGATTGTGTAGATTATTCCTCTTCCTTGTGTTGTACTAATTGGTTACTTGAAAGGTAATCACAGCAGTGCAATCTTTTAGCTTTCAGGAAAAAGCATGGGCATTGCAACAAATTTGAGAAAACTTTAAAAATGACCCCCAGTGTGCCTTTTTTATTATTATATTGCCCATAGTGAGTATAGGAGTTAGATGTTGTTAATATTGTTACAGGCTGAACTGAGCGTTTGTCTGTTTTACATGTGACATGTCATGCTAATCCTTCAATTCTCTTAACTTGTAGATGGCTCAGGTTGGTGGACAGGAAAACTACGAGGCAAACAGGGACTCTTCCCTAACAATTATGTTACCAAAATATAGGATAAACTGAAGCAAGAATAATGCAGAGTGGGATCTGTGACCCTCCCTACAGGAACACCTTACTCGTAGTATCTATACTTGAGACGTGGAATCCAAATAAGTGCTGCGTGTACTCATGGAGCCAACCTCATAGCTCAAGGCAACAATGGATCATTGAAGCACTGAACTACAAAAAAATATATATTTATTGTATTTTATCCTAAAGAGAACTTTTTTTGCCAGAGTGGTCCAGAATGCATTGCAGAGCAATGGGCTTCCGGCCTGTCCGCCGGTAGAAACCAATAGGCAGTGAAAGTTGGGTTGGGTTTCGTGTAGCGCAATGAAATGTTTGCTTGTGGCAGGGTTGTGTTAAGTGCCTTTTATTTTAATGTTCTTAACTTATATGAAGATGTTTATGCACAATTCTGTTCTCCATTTGCATAGGGATGAAGGAAACTATTTCATATGCTGCTAGAACCTTGCAATATATATTTTTATTGATGGCAGGAATGGCAAGTACTGTGCATAGCAATACTGGATGTTCCTCTGTGGCTGCAGTAGGAATAATCTTCTATTGAAATATGGCTGGACCATGTTATTGTTACCTGTTCCAGGGCGCATCTCTTAAAGCTGTACATTTTTAAAGCAAATCCTATATACTGTACATACATATAAATATAAAGTGACTCCATGTATGAATGTATAATGTAGTATTCCACTGTATTTATGGGAAATGTAGTTTTAATAACTGTACCAGGTACTTAGGAAAATACGCACTTAGGTTTGTTAATGCTTTTATCCTCACCTGCTGTTGCCTACGAAGGAAATACAATTGATAAGAGATATTTCCTGAAATCAAATGAATATAAAGCTGCCCCCATTGATACAGATTTGCTTTTTTTGCACCAGGCTGTGCCATGGCTGAAAGAAGCAGAGTCCTTTAGAAGGCTGTGTGTATGTGACAGTTAGGAGACTGGCATGGCATTGGCTCTTGGTAGGCGGATGACTAAGTGGTGTGCATGACCGTATTCTAGAGTGTAAATAGGAGAGGTAAGTAATGTGTATGCAAGAACAGTGCAACATAAATAGTGCTTTCACACTGATCCAAAACTGGATAGGTTGGGAAAACCTAGAAGTACTTAATAAACATATTTTGTCTCTACCAAGATTAAGGAGCCTGTATATTAAACCATAAATTGTTCTGGTCGGGTTTTTAAAGGGAAAAACTCTACTTTGTAGATAATTATTATACCCCAAAGCTGCTAAAAATCCAAAAATACACCATCTCAAACCTGTCGAGTTCATGTAAAAGTCAATGGCAGATGTCCCTGAAGATGTTTCTTGACATTGTGATCCGCACTGGTTTTCGTCCGATAAGACAAAATAAATAGGAGTTTTTCTGGCGACACTTCGGTAAAGTTGAGTTTTCAGAACATTAATCAGAGGATTTGAATTGATGCACAAATTTGTTGCAATGTTCTTTTGCTCCACATGTTTACAGAAGAATTATTTATAAATTAGCTAAATTTGTGGATGGAAGTTAGGTTTTAGTATATAACCCCCTAAATGTGTGTTCACTTTGAAACAGATTGTAGAAGCTCTGCTTTACGCAAGCAACTGGGGCGCCCTCTGCTGTTCTGTCCAGGGAGGGCTTAAACAGAACAACAAAAACTTAATTTTCACAATCCTAACACTTCTGTTTTTAGTTTTATTTCTCCTGTCATATTGGCTGGAACTCAACTGCGGTGCTGCTCAATACTGCTGGGTAGGAAGCATTAGAGCATGGATTATTCCCCATTTAATTGCCTGCCAGCATAGCACACAGCACTTTATTTGGTTATCGTCCATAATGATAAAAAATGGAGAGATGGTGTGGGAAAAGTAGAAAGCATTAGTGAAAAGTGAGAGAGAAATAAAAGGGTTGTTGAATAGAATCTGGTGACTGTTTTTAAAAGAAAAAGGGAATAGGAATAAAAGGGGAAAGCATCTAAGAAGGGGAGATGAGAATGGATGAGATGACAAAGAGCAGAAAGTAAAAATGTATGTAGATGTTTCGGCTCTCCCTTGATATCACCCCCATCCCCTTATAATTCCACAAAGAAAGAAGGCATCTCTGGTGGGTTAGAGGGTTCAACTTGGTCCCTGAACAAAAAAAGATGGAACTTCTGGTCTATGGCCACTGGTATAAGGTGCCATCTGGGGTCTTTTGCAACAAAAGGTTGAACAGTTTTGTGGGCAGGTGCTCCCACGTTAGTATAATGCTTGGACCCCAGTTATCACTGAAATCATTAGGAAGCAATTCTAGATACTTTTATGTAGAGAGGTGCATTGTTTGGATGGCAAAACCACAGAATAATGGCATGTGCTGTTTAAGAAGGGAGGAACACACTTAGGATCTAGTAGCACAGACTTTATGAGCTGATCCCAACAAAAGCCATTAACTGCTGCACAAACTACTAACAAGTCTTTTACAGTGAGACCTCTAGTGGCCAGTTGTAACATATTGCTACAAACTTTCTCTTTAAAGAACACAAAAAAATAGTGCATAACTTAAAATTGTATATTGTGGCCAGTCATACATAGTTCTTGAGTTGAGCTGGCTTTCTGCACATTCCATCAGCTCTTGACACACGTTTCTTTGGAAGAATGTGGCACTTCTGAGACATGCAAATCATTGTCTGTTGTGGGCTCTCCATTTTCATGCTCCCCACATATTTCATCCCCACATTTTCATCCTGCAGCAATGGTCTGTGTGGCTTCCAGTCATCAGGTTCTCCAGTCTTCTTTATATGCCTAAGATTTCGTCTCAACACATTTCCTTCCTCTGTTCTGAGTAGTTAGTGTAATATGCTAGGTTCTTTGTTTGTTGGTAGATCTCTTGCAGATTTGTTGTAGTACTTTGCCTGGTGATTTGATTTGGATTTGATGTTAACTGCAAATTTGGGGTACAGAAGATTTTTATGTTATTGGTAAGATAGTCTTTGTACTTCTGCTTGTTAGTCTCTGAACTGGACTACTCCCCAAGCATTGCGTGGGTGTATTTCTTAAAGGACAAGGAAAGTCTAAAATACAATAAAGCTGGAAATGCTGTATTTTGTATACTAAATATAAACATGAACTTACTGCACCACAAGCCTAATCAAACTAATTATTTATGCTTTCAAAGTTGGCCACGGGGTCATCAGCTTGTAACTTTGTTAAACATCTTTGCAAGATCAAGACTGTGCACATGCTCAATGTGGTCTGGGCTGCTTAGGGATCGTCATAAATTATCAAAACAGGAAAAGCTTTAGTTCTGCATGTCTGGGACTTAAGGCAGGGCTCCCCCTGCTGTTCATAAGTATGATTGTTTCCCTGCAGAGCAGTTAGGGATCGTCTGACAATTCCTAGCCACAGCAGTAAATGAAGGGAGAATATTCTTATAAAACTGGTACACATTTTTTAACTAAAGTATATTGGAGATAGGTTTCTTTTTCATTAAAGAAAGTAAAAATGGGATTTAATTTTTTTGCCTTTACATGCCCTTTAATCTAGTAACATTAGATGTACCTGCTTGTTTTGCCATTTTCACAGCAGATGCAGCTTTGCCATTGTTTTTTGGGTACCCTGGGGAGGAGGTATTGTGCTCAAATTCCCACTCCTTACTATATTGGCTGAATTCCTTTGATGTGAACTGAGCTGCATTATCAGAAAATCTGGAATGCCATGCCTTGAAAAGTGAGTTTTTAGCTTTTTGATTACTGTTTTTGAGCTGGTGTCTTGACTGGTAGTCTACTTCTCATAAACTGGAATAGTAATAAAACTCTTGTCATTCCAAGTGAACAGATCAGTACAAACTTTTGACCATGGGGTTGCAGTGTTTCCCTCGGCTGCTCATCTCCACAAGATTTCACATTGAGTTATGAACTTCCAAATTTGATCATTCATTTCGGGCCAGTACACATATTCCTGTGCCCTGCGTAGACAACCTTCTATGCCTATATGTGAGGTGTGAGCGGAAACCCTGTAGTGCTGTACAAAGGTATTAGGATTACTGCTCTGCAGATAAGATTCACAGATACTCTACAATTACAGCCCATAAAGTAGACCGGTCCTAGCAGAGTGAGCTATGATTTGAAACAGTGGAATGAGACTATCCTTGATGAATTCCATGACAGCCCATAAAGTAGACCAGTTCCTAGCAGAGTGAGCTATGATTTGAAACAGTGGAATGAGACTATCCTTGATGAATTCCATCCAAATGATCTATAGATCCACCATGACAAAGATGGTTTGGAGGATTTAAAACCTTTACTCTTCCCAGCAAGAACATATTTTCTGAAGTCTTTTGTGAGATCCACATGGACTCTCAAGATTCTTCTTACATCCAGAAGAGGACGTTGATTGTCTTCTTCCTGAACCTTTCTGTATAAGTATAATCTCCTGATTGATGTTAGAATTAGCAGCCACCTTAGGTCTGAAAAAAAGGTCTCAGAACTACACAATCCTTAAAAAAAAATTTGATAAGGGTCTTTGGAAGACAGTGCTTGTAATTATCCAGCTTCTGTAGCAGAAGTAATAGCTACTAGGAATAGAGTTTTTGAAGGCAAGACACTTGATGGAACACTCTTCCAAGGGTTCATATGGCGATTCACAAAGCTTCCTTAAGACAAGTAACAAATCATAAAAAGGGAAGGGTTCATAAACCTTAGGCCAAATCTTCAATATCACCTTCACAAACCTAAGAGGAAAATATGCAAGGAGCTATCCAAAAGGGCAGAAAGCAGAAATCAGTACCTTAATGGTGCCGATAGCTAATCCTTTGTCAAATTCCTCCTAAAGAAATTTTAGAATCCTTTCTAGATAGTGATAGAATGTTGATGACCTTGAGAGAAATCTCTTGGGATTCTAAAACTAACTGTCTCCCCAGCTTGATTGAGAAGCATCCATTGTCAGAACCAGCCAATTCACGAGAGAGAATTCTGAGAGAGGAGTGTGGCTGGACAACAATTTCTTGAACAGCGACCTTGAGCACCTTCTCTGGAGGTAGGTAAAGTTTCATGTTGGATGTTTTAATCTCCAACCCACAAACTGGATTGCCCTAGGGCAGTGATCCCCAACCAGTAGCTCGTGAGCAACATGTTGCTCTTCAACCCTTTGGGTGTTGCTCTCAGTGTCCTCAAAGCAGTTGCTTATTTTTGAATTCCAGGCTTGGAAGCAAGTTTTAATGGCATAAAAACTAAGTATAGTGCCAAGTAGAGCCTTCTGTAGCTGCCAGTCCACATAGGGCTACCAAATAGCCAATCACAGCCCTTATTTGGCACCCCAAGGGACTTTTTCATGCTTGTGTTGCTCCCCAACTCTTTTTGCATTAGAATTTGGCTCACGGGTAAAAAAAGATTGGGGACCCCTGCCCTAGGGCAATGGTTGGGACAAACAATGTTTTTTATTATCCATCCAAGATGTTGAAGAAGGAAGCTAACTCTATTCAAATGCTTCTGTAGAAGAGAGGCTGAAATCACTGTAATAAGCCAATTGTCTAGATAAGGGCTTATCGTAAGTACTTTTCTCCTGAAGACTGACACAATGCTGGTGCCCCTCCAATAGTTTGTATGAGGTGTGAACAATGTGGGCACTTTCAGTCTGGGTCTGAGGTGTGAACAATGCAGGAGTTTAGGGTCTGAATTTAAGTGTAAACAATACAGGGGCCAGTTAAAGGAGAAGGAAAGTTAAACTAAAGAAGTAGCTAGAAATGTTGTACATTATGTTTTGGGCTTGTGTACCAGCCCCAGGCAACCACAGCCCTTTAGCAGGGAAGATCTGTGCCTCCAAAGATGCCCCAGTAGCTCCCCATCTTCTTTTCTGCTGATTCACTGCACATGCTCTGTGCTGCTGTCACTTACTGAGCTTAGGGACCCACTCAATATACAGTACAAATCTAATATAAATGTCACAATATAAGGCTGATTAGTAATTAATACAGATAATTACTACATGGCAGCACAGAAACCAGTGCAACTAGCATCGGAATTTAATAATCATTTCTGTAGCATCAGCTTATATTACAGGCCAACCTAATTTTCTGCTTGTAAATTTGTGACGACCCCTAATCTTAGCTTCCTAACAGCTGCTCAGAGCCCACTAAGCATGTGAGTGTCGCAGACACTTTCCAAGATGGTGACCCCCTGTGTCAAGTTTGAAGTCCTTGAACATTGCTGCTATTGACAAGCTGAAACTTTATGTTGGTGCAGTAAGTTCAGTATATAAAACATGGCAGTTTTGGCCATATTCATTTTTTGGGTTTAGTTCTCCTTTAAGCTCAGTACTGATACTTATTAAAACTCACACAAGGTAAGCAGTCACAGAAGGCAGACTTATGTGGGAGGGCAGGGGCCGCCCGTTGGACAGCACTGTGCTACATAAAACTTACTTACCTCTTGTCTATTTGCAACCACTGTGCTACAATGGCTGGGGAAACAGACTTGCAGACAGGAAAGCCCATAAGAGTTTATACAGATCATGTTGGCCATGGAAATGTTCCTTCTTGATTTAAAGGTGGCAGATTAGAATTTGAGAAACCTTGAAACAGTCAGAATGCTTGTTGGTACCTCGCCGATGAAGACAAAGTTGAACAGACTGAATAGAATATGAAATGGAGTCTTCAGTTCTTCCTTGTATTTACATGCACCCATATGCCCACTACACTGATTATATTGATTGGTCATGTCAATTAAAACCAGCTCATAAATGTATTTGATTGCTGTTGTACTGGTTTGATGATGAAAACACTTCCGAACTAGTTTCCCACAACAAGGTCAGTATCTGTGGCTTCAGGTTGGTTGGCTACAAAGTCTGTTTGATTGGAATCTGCATTATTAGGGTGGTGGCTCTGCGGAGTATGAACCACTGCCAAGAGAGTTTGGACTGATAGTCAGTTGCAAGCCTAGGGAAGAATGGGTGCTAGAGGTCTAACAATGCCTGGTTAACCTTGTGAGGGATGACAAAATTTTTGTGCCAGTCTAGGTCTTTTAGATCTGGTCTTTGGTTGATTTAACCAGAAGGTCCATTTCAAAATAAGCTCCCGGAAACCACTATGAGCCACCATGCTCCTTGTCATTTTGGTTGTTGAAAGATCATGACTAAAAACACAGGAATGTGATATTCATTGGACTTCCCTTCTAGAGGCAGATCAAAATGAGAATCCGCAGAAGGCAGCACTTCAGAACAGAATTGATACCCACAACTGCACCAGGACCTACTAATCACTGTCTCCTTTAAGATCATGACCTTTGCACAGAGTGACCTTTTGGATATCAACCAGCATAGGGCAGGAAAACACTAAAGTTGGACTTACCAACTCAACAATAGTAGATTTCCTAACACAGGGTGCACTTCAGGCACAGCAATGCAACTGAAAACTAGTGTTGTGGTACATCCAAGTAGCAACTCCTACTCCTCTCTGGTTATGCTAAATATGTCGCGGTTATGTGCAGAGCATTAACAGTACCACTACCATTAAGCACAACTGTGCATGCACTGGTAACTGTCCACAACCCTACTGGTTAATTAGACCATAGCAAACTTTTGCCATTGATTGGATGTTCCCATCAAGATGTAATGTCAGAGACAGTTTGTTTCTGGAGCTGGAAAAGGCTATTGTTTAAACAAATTTTAACTCTTAATTACAGGTGCAAAAGTAAGCTCCTGTTGAATTCACCTTTAACAGTGCTAAAGCATTAATGTCATTGCTGTATAACATATTGGGCTTTGTGTCATTTTAGATTACTATTCTGGGTGTTGCAATACTGCAAAGGAACAGGCTTGTTTGTATTATCTCTCACAAGATTACCCAAAACCATTAAATTATGGATTGTGATACCTAGGATACAAGGCCTTGATTTAAAACTCAAAATCAAATCAAAACTCATGTTCATTCAAAAGCCTGCTTTACAGTCTTTAGAAACGAGACAAGTCTTCGTTTGCGGCCTTTATCCGAGAATTTTTGGGTGAAGCGCAAGCAATCTTATTTTAGTCAACTAATAATGTACCACTTGTGCAGATGGGACACATCTGGTAGAAATGATATGATGGTGGCTCCGAATGCATTGAAGGGTCCCATAAGATGCAGTAGTGTGCAGCTTTTGTCAAAGACCAGCAAACCAACAGATACAGCATCCAGTCATTGACGCTACATGAGAACAAGAGTAGGCTTGGAACTTTGCCTATTCCACTTGAAATAATATAATACTGTTATATTTAGATATCCAAGAGGGGGATTCTTAAACAGACACACAAGACAGAAACAAAAGTTTTATTTATACCACCTAAAAAGGCCACAGGACATACAGAAGAAAAAGTTATTGTGGCAAAAATTTACAAAAGGAGCACATAGTAACTTTACATTCAAACATGGGGAGAAAAAAAATATTCCTAACGGGAATAAATCTACATTATTTGACGTAATCTGCGATGTGTCTTCTGAAATAAAACTGTTTCTCTAACTTTTTGGGGGAAGAATTCCGTTATATAAACACTATTTTAGTCTTTAGCCAGTATTGCTGCAGCTCCTTTGATCCCTAAAAAAAAAAAAAAAGTATGGCGGAGTTGGGGCAGTTTTAGCAAACCGCGTATATTTTGCTCCAAATGAAGTTTGTGCCTTATTTGTGAAGGCCTCTGGATAAATTAACTGGATCATTAAAAGTCCTTCTATGGAACAAAGAATTAAAATGTATATTTAAAAAAAAAAAAAAAAAAAAAAGTCAAATGATTTACTGAACACCCTGTTGAGTTTAGTTAAGTATACAAGAATGTAATAAGTTATCTCCAAAACAGAGCCATTTTGTTTTCAGTATCTTCTTTGCGGCGCCCCCTTATAAGACTTAAATCCAGATCCGGTTCCCCTCTGCATGGATCCCCCTGGCACCTGTACAACTCTGTTAATCGCAGGGTTACTACAAAAGGTTTAAAAAAAAAAAAAAATACGTCAGTATTTAACAATTATGTAGTGCAGCCTCTGGTCATGCCATTTTACAAAGAGACCCATTAAGGAACACAGGAGATACACACTTGTAATTCACAAAGCATTATTTGTGCCAAAACAAATATCTTTTTTTTTATACAGCAGTACGTTACCTTTTAATTAAACGAAAATATGCAAACAAGCATCAAAAATGTTTTTGTATCTTAACCTTTATCTTAGATGACTCAGCAACCATGGATCTTTATATTTCCTATAATGTAATATATAACCAGTTCTAGAGCATCATCTGAAGCATTTTAAAATGAATGTGCAAAACCTTATTGCATTTACAAGGACAGGAAGGCACAAAATACAGACACTAGGTAACGAAATACGTAGGCAAGTTTTCGTTTGTGATGAAAACCAAATTAAACATTATTTCCGGACATTGCCTTCTGTTTCGCAAAAAATACTTGTATACATATCCATATTCAGATTTGCTGGTGCTTCAAGCACCAGTGTCCTTCTCTAACTAGCCATATATTATTAAACAGAACTTGCAGCTTGCCCTTACAACCCCAGTATGTCCAAAGCATGCAGTGCCAAGTTCTGCAACCTCCCCTTACATGTCGGTGGCTACAGACAAACAGCCACTGCTGGTGCTTCCCAAATACAGTTAGGCCCATAAATCTTTGGACAGAGACAACTTTTTTCTAATTATGGTTCTGTACATTACCACAATGAATTTTAAATGAAAACTCGGATGCAGTTGAACTACAGACTTTCAGCTGTAATTCAGTGGGTTGAACAAAAAGATTGCATAAACATTTGAGGAACTAAATCCTTTTTTAAACAATCACTTTTTTCAGGGGCTCGAAAGAAATTGGACAAATTAAAAAACTGAAAATAAAATGTTTATTTCTAATACTGGTTGAAAACCCTTTGCTGGCAATGACAGCCTGAAGTCTTGAACTCATGGTCATCACCAGATTCTGGGTTTCCTCCTTTTAATTCTCTGCCAGGCCTTTACTGCAGCGGCTTTCAGTTGCTGTTTGTTTGTGGGCCTTTCTGTCCGAAGTTTAGTCTTCAACAAGTGAAATGCATGCTCAATTGGGTTCAGATCAGGTGACTGACTTGGCCATTCAAGAATATTCCACTTCTTTGCTTTAATAAACTCCTGGGTTGCTTTGACTGTTTTGGCTGTATGCTTTGGGTCATTATCAGTTTGACTGCATTTAGCTGGATTTGAGCAGACAGTGTCTGTGAACACCTCAGAATTCATTTGGCTGCTTCTGTCCTGTGTCCGGATCTTGGTTTCATCTGTTCAAATGTTTTAGAACTGTGCTGGCTTTTTAGTTTTTTTTTTAGCAAAGTCCAAACTAGCCTTTCTATTCTTGATGCTTATTAGCGGCTTGCAGTGCCCCCCCCCCTGTATTTACTATAATTCAGTCTTGTCTTTATGGTAGAATTGGATATCAATACACCGACCTCCTGGAAAGTGTTGTTGTTTGGCTGTTGTGAAGGGGTTTCTCTTCACCATGGAAATGATTCTGCGATCCACCACTTTTGTCTTCCGTGGACGTCCAGGTCTTTTTGCTTTGCCGAGTTCACCAGTGCTTTCTTTTTTCAGTACCAAACTGTAGATTTTGCCACTCCTAATATTGTAGAAATTTTTTCGGATTGTTTTTTTCTGTTTTTGCAGCTTAAGGATGGCTTGTTTCACCTGCATGGAGAGCTCCTTTGACCGCATATTGTCTATACAACCCCCCCCCCCCTTCAAATCAACTCCAGGGCTTTTAAATGCTTCATTGATAATGACATAAAGAAGGAACTGCCCACAGCTGCCCATGAAATAACCTTTGAGTTAATTGTCCCAATTATTTTTGAGCCCCTGAAATGAAGTGATTGGGTTTAGTTCCTCACATTTTTATGCAAAGATTTATGGGTCTAACTATCTACAGCAGTTATAACTACATAGGTCTACTTTAGAGAAAGAGGAATGCTTTCTTAGGTATTGTGTAATACTTAAACAATAGAAGTGTACAGTGACTCCTGAAAATCTCTCTAGCTTACTTGCAGTTCTAGTTCAATAAAGGAGACGTAAAGGTTAAAATCAAGTAAGCTTTATCAGAAAGGTCTATATAAAAACACAGCATGTCTTTCCTTATATTGTGTATACATAAACTTCTGTATCAGACTTCCTGTTTTCAGCATAAATTTCCAGGACTAAGGCTTGAGCATGCTCAGTTTGCTCCTCTCCCCCCCATCCCTTTCCCCCCCTCCCTGCTGTAATCCAGAGTTCAGAGCTATGAGTGAGCAGGAAGAGACTCATGAGAGGTAGGAAGTGATGTCACACCAAACCAATATGGCAGCTGATATCCTAAACAAAGAGCTTCTAGAGCTGCTAGAAAAGCATACTGCAGAAAAAAATATAGTAGTATAGCTTGCACTATTGTGGCTAATCTATTGGCAATAAATTGCTTCAGTAGCTTTCCTTCTTTTAATATATTATCTAGTGTAAGTAATTTTAGAGCAACTGGACTTGCTGAGTAATCATTAAAGACATTTCACTACTCATCAGAGTAGCTTCTTCAGTTCTAGGAGTTGTTTCTGAAGCTGGCCATAGATGTTGAGATTTTGAAAAGATCTGCTTGTTATAGTGAGACCACGATTATCTCAGAACGATCGTACCAATTGTCCATCAACTAAAAAGACCAATTTGCCAGGAAAACAAAGGGTAGCTGCCTGCTTGGCCCTGCAAACAGAAAGATGTCTGCTGAAAAATCGTAAGATGTTCGATCGTTCGAATCCCACTAACATTTATCATTTAGAAGGATTTGTCGGACTTCGCTAAAATCGGTCGTTGCGCAAGAGAAATCTTTGTTTCTATGGGGACCTTAAGAGTTGCACGATACCTTGTTAATCCTATCATAGTAACTACACAACATTCTGACATCTGTGAGTGTAAACGGTCACCTCTCTGAAGAGTTACAAAGTGCCACTGTGATTGGATTAGTGGAAGAGTTTATATGACAGGGACTTCGCATATCAGTCAACTGAAGAAGCTGCTCGGATGAGTAGTGAAACGTCTTCAGTGATTACTCAGCAACTCCAGTTGCTCTAGAATTACTTATACTAGATATACAGCAACCTGGATGAATGAAAATCTTCAGTCAAATATATTAACAGTACCTAGACATCATGCCTCCACTGCGACCATCTGACATTCTCCTTGCATTGTATCCAGTGCCCTGTGAGCTTGGAGCATGCCAATCCTTTCTTGGACCACCTGTGTCTCGGCCTTGACGCTCCACAACTTGCCGGCCTTCATTAAAATGCTAAAAACAATACATAAGACACCAAAAGCTTAAAATGTGCAATTATCAAAAATTAAATACAACATATCTGATGTCTGTGGTATGATACACAATACTTAAAACAGTAAAATCTGTTAAACTTCCAGGCTCACACTGTATATTCAGTGACACTCTGAAAAACACAGTGGGCTATAAAAGATCATTGGAATTCTGCTGGTGGCCCCTGCTGGGCAAGCCTGAAGACCAATATTATTCATAAGGACTTGTAGCATGATAAATCATCAATTTGATAACCAAATGGAGACAAGACAGAAGATAATCACAGGGACACTTGAATTTTTTTTATACAAACAGATTTTCCTTAATTGCAATCTCAGTAGATGGGGCCCTTCCTTTTTGGAAATTAGCCTTTGGCATTATCCAGCATAAATAGTACAATTATTAAAAGAACTGTAACATACACCTTTATATATAGGACACAAACAGGATAAGTAAATACAACTTTGTATTTTTTCCTTTTCTCTACTATTCTTTAATTTTGCTCTCGCTTCCCTTCCTTTACTATTCTTTAATTTTGCACACTCATGTCAAACAACATTGCGGTTGTTTGAAACTAAAATCATAAATACATTAAAAAAAAACAAAAAAAAATACCACACAAATAGAAACCCCACAACTTACTTGTCCACTGCTTCCTCGTTCACTCACAACGATTGAGCGATTGCCATCTCTGCCTGTGTAGCCTGGTTTACCTCCTCGACTGGCATGCCCACCACGTGATGGCTGCCCACTGTTCTCTCTTCCTGGTCGGTCTGTCCTATCGCCCCTGGGTAAAGACATAATTATCCATGTGACCAATGAACTGCTGAATTCTGAAAAGCAATGTGCTTAAATGAAAACTGGTCATATTCAGAAGCAGAAGGGAAAATCCCCCGCCCAAAAAAAGGGGTACTTTTAACTCACCGCAGTTTGCCAAACCAGAATGTTAGACGTTGCTGCAGATTTTAGTAACCTTCTGCACAGACTACATTTAATTTAAGTTGAAATCTGGAATTTTATTTAGTTTCCATGAAGGGAGAGGATTGTGGTTGCAGTAGCTTAGGCTGAGTTCATATAAAAAAGGCTGCCTATGCCTAAACTATGAACAGAAATTTCATCTTACACATCCTGTAAACAATGTTATGTATTTACTTCACAAAAGTGTGTGAATATGTAGATGAGGGCAGCAGCTTTTTCCCCTCAATGCATTATACATGGGTTTTAACAATGATGAGCATTTTTGTCACTATTTTGCAAATGTCCCACTATTGTGTGCATTTGCATCAACTCAGTAGAATGTTCTGGTGATGATGCAGATCATAAACCTCCAAAAACAGTTATCACCCTAGCGTGCCACCATGTTGCATGTGTTACTAAGTTGAATTTGAAACTTGGGGGCAAAAAAAATATAAACAAGTGCTGCATATAACATAGTTCTGAAATGTATGAGGTCACACCCGCATTACCATACACAGTAAATTTAGCCATAATAAGCACCGCTTAATTGAGACACTCCAGTAAGATGACTGGATGTTGGATGTGCTTTTGGGAAATGCATAATACATAAATAGATCTACACACAAGTTCTATGTCTTCATGCAGTGTCCTCTAAGGAGTAATAGGTATAAATTGATCAAAATGATCCTCAGCCTGAATGAATATGCAATGTAATCTCACAAGTAACGTTCATAAATGCAGCTAAAAGCATTTCCTTTTTCATGCAAACTACTTGCTCTGAGAACCAGGCACATTGAGACATTGAACGCAGTTAGTGAAACATGGCATTCATGGTGCCTACCACTTATGAGAACTTTATTTTTACGAGTTTTCCTTCAGGCAGTGATTCAACCAAAAAACACATCTCCGTGAGCCTCTTCCTCACTGAATTGTGCATGTGTCTGTCTGTATTAACGGAGCATGCTCAAACATTCCAATGCATGCAGGATTTGTCAGAATTCTAATTCGCTCATAACTCTCCATACACTTTTACCAACAAGCACGTGAATCCAGATTTTTAATAGATTTATATTGCACATCATAGTGCACCTGAAATAAGTATGCACTTGTAGCTGTAATTCTCCAGTTTACTTTACTGTTGCAACGTTATTTTAAGTGGAGTATAGAACAAAATACCTTGCTTCCCGTTTGTCTGCAGATATTCCTCCTTCTCCCTTCCAAGTTCCTGACCGTGGTTGGTTGTTTCCAGAATCCCTTGGTCGACCATGCTGTATTTCTGGATTGCCAAGTCTTCCTCTGTCATGGCTCGGTCCATCGTTTCTATTACCACCTGTCCTTTCAATCACCACTGGTCTTCTATCATCCTGGTCTCTAACTTCTCTCCTATCAGTGTCTCGAAGATCATTTCTTGGCTGAGCTGGCTCATTTCTTCTAGAATCTGTGAAATTCTTGTTAAAGTTTGCCATATTTGCTCGGCCTTTCTTTCCTTCTCCTGGGCTCACAAATCGATCACGTCTGTGTAATTAAAAAACATATGGGGAGACATTATAATACAAAATATTTACTTTTAACTAAATCTATTTTAAAAACTGGAAACAAACACCGTACAAATTTTTAAATAAAAGCTAAATAAATGGGAAAGGCATAGTAAATACTCTTCCCACAGCACAAAACTCTGACCGCAGTATCCATTCAAGTGTATAACGTGGTCAGAAGTCAGTAATTCATTGTATTACATTCCATTAAAGGCTCAATATACCTATTTTTTATCAGTAGTTCAACAAACAAGACTTGTGCTAAGCATGATTTTATTTTAATTATGGGCAGTAGGATTGTTACCTACTGCTATCTATGCAGGACTGAGAGATGAAACAGTAACTGGTAAATTGGTAATTCTACATTGTGACAAGGGGATGTACTTTATTCAAGTGCCTCTCATACTTAGTGGAAAGTAAACAGACATATTAAATAGCATGAATAAAACAGGTTGTATTTACTACCTAACTAGTGTTTAAGATTTTCAGAGGTTAAGTAAACAGTTCTAAGAACACCTAATGCCCCTCCTGGCTTTAATAAAAGAACATCTAGTAACACACAGATTTACAGACCCTGTTCCAAACCTGACCAATTTAAGTTATACTATTTAATGAAAAAAAAAAAAAAAAGGAAACACTAGTGTGCAATTACCTTTCAAAAGAAGATACATTTGATCCCTCAGAATACCGATTTCTATCTCTGTGATCAAAGTCATTAAATCTGTTTTGCTGACGATTAAAATCATTCCCATGGCTGAAGCGGGAATCTGTATCCATGGACATCTTTTTGTTTTCATTCCAGAATGGCTCATCTCGCCTGAGAATGTAAATTTATACAAAATTAGGTTATGCTCTTCAGTTCCTCCCTCTTAAGTGGCCATAAATCCCTACCACCACCCATTTTTTTTAAAAAATAGCACATCCACCTACCCCTCAACATACACCCCTTTCACACCATATGAACCAGGCAAGTCGCGTGCTTTGGCAACCATATTTGGTCACATCACATCCAATGCCCAGGATTCCTGGAAGTGATTGGCTTCCAGTGCGCATGCTTCTGCTCAACAAACTGCTCCTGGCTTACAGCGCACATGCTCCTGTAAAGATTACAGACAGGCTGACCCTGGATCTGATGACTGCCATCTCTACTGTGTTTTACTTTTGGACTTTGGGAAAGGAGTCAGTCTCTTGGGTGAGCGGTTCATGCAACTGGGCAGCGGAAAGAGATTTTTGTACTTACCGTTAAATCTTTTTCTCTTGTCCTATATTGGGGGACACAGGCACCATGGGGATGAAGATCCTGCAGCTTGGAGAAGGACACTAACTTGTTAACTTTTGACTCCTCCTCCTGCTCTGGGCTTCATCCCCTGCCTCCTCCTACTATACTCAGTTTCAAACCGAAGAGGAGTGAGATATAAAGCAACCCAAAACAGAAAAGGAGTCTCTCAACCCCCTCATAACCTTCAAAACAAGGACTCCCAACGCGGAGCAACTATACACAATAAAAAACGTTGCACAGCAGTGTACAACAGGGCGGGAAGGCCTGTGTCCCCCAATATAGGACAAGAGAAAAAGATTTAACGGTAAGTACAAAAATCTCTCTCTCTTGCCTAATTGGGGGACACAGGCACCATGGGGATGTCCCAAAGCAACCCCTGAGGGCGGGACACTGTAACCCCAAAAGGTGTTCAGTCAAGCACAGTCTGTAACACCTTCCTCCCGAAGCTGGCTTCGGCTGAGGCCTGTGTGTGCAGCCTATAGAATCGCGTGAAAGTATGCGGAGATGCCCAAGTAGCTGCTCTGCAGACTTGCTCCACGGAGGCTTGGTGGCGAATTGCCCAGGACGTACTCAAGGACCTCGTTGAGTGTGCTCTCACCTGCAGTGGAGTCTCCTTGCCCTTCACCGAATAAGCTCTGATGATGGTGGATCTTATCCACTTAGCCACCGCAGCCTTGGAAGCTTTAGTTCCCTTCTTAGGACCACTCGGGAGCACAAAAAGCGAATCTGATCTCCTCATATCCTTTGTAGCCTCCAAGTAGGCCTTGATTGCTCGAACCACATCCAACTTGTTCAATTTAGCTTCCTTGGGATTCCGGGGTACCGGACAGAGAGAAGGAACTACCAAGTCTTGGTTGAGGTGAAATTCTGAGACAACCTTAGGAAGGAAGTCGGGTGTGGGCCTGAGTACTACTTTATCCTTGTGGATGATGGTGAACGGAGGTCTGCAAGAGAGCACTGCCAGTTCCGAAACCCGTCGCGCAGATGTAATTGCTAGTAGGAAGACAACCTTTTCAGTAAGCGTGGCCAGGGGCACGGCCTCTATGGGTTCGTACGGATCCTCCTGAAGGACGGAGAGAACCAGATTGAGATCCCAAGGGGGAACTGGGCATCGATAAGGAGGTACGATCCTGGTTGCCCCCTGCAAAAAAGTCTTGACGTGGCTCCGTAGCGCCAATTTCTTCTGGAAGAGAATGGAAAGGGCCGAAACCTGCACCTTCAGCGAGCTCAATGCTAACCCCTTACTGAGCCCATCTTGGAGGAAGGAGAGTATGGCACTCTCAGTTGCCTTCTGTGGATTGACGTCTTGTCGTTCGCACCAACCGATGAAGGTTTTCCACACTCTATGATATACCTTTGCAGAAACTGGCTTTCGCGCCCGAAGCAAGGTAGGGATGGCTGCCGTGGGGACCCCTGATCGTTTAAGGACTAAGGTCTCAAGAGCCACGCCGTTAAAGCCCAGCGATGAGAATTCGGGTGTTTGATGGGCCCTTGAGTCAGCAGATCCTCTCGGTCCGGGAGACGAAACGGTTCGTCGATGGACAGATCCACCACATCGGCGAACCAAGACCTTCTTGGCCAGTATGGCGCCACGAGAATGGTCAGAGTTCCCTCTCTCTTTATCTTCTTTAAGAGTCTCGGGAGAAGAGCCAGTGGGGGAAAGGCGTAGGCCATGGTGAAGTCCCACGGAACTACTAGGGCGTCTGTCGCGTGAGCTAGCGGGTCTACGCTCCTGGCAACGAATCTTTGCACCTTCCGGTTGCATCTGGATGCCATGAGATCCACATCTGGGAGACCCCACCTGTCTACTAGTAGTTGAAAGACCTCCTGGTGCAGACTCCATTCGCCGTGGTCTAAGGTCTCCCTGCTCAGATAATCTGCCATCCAGTTGTCGACCCCTGGGATGTGCACCGCTGACAATTCTGGGATGTTGTTTTCCGCCCAAGACAGGATCTTGGCGGCCTCCTGTAGGGATGCAGGGCTTCTTGTGCCCCCTTGGTGGTTCACATAGGCCACTGCGGTCACATTGTCCGACTGAATTCTCACTGCCCTGCCCCGGAGGAATGGCGAGAAGTGTTGTAGTGAGTACAGTATTGCTCTTAGCTCCAGCAGGTTGATCTGCAGACGTCTCTCTTCCTGGTTCCAGCAGCCCTGGGCTGTTCTGTTTCCTAGTACACCGCCCCACCCCGTTAAGCTTGCATCCGTCGTGACCACCGTCCATACGTGGTTGGGGAAGGGTCTTCCCTGTGAGGCTCGTAGAGGGTGGGTCCACCAGAGCAGGGAAGTCTGAACTTTCTCTGGGATCACAATCAGGCGGTCCAAGTTCCGTCGGTCCCGCCGTTGATGCCTGAGAATCAGGTGTTGGAGAGGTCTGGTGTGGAATTGAGCATATGGGATTGCCGGGAATGAGGCGACCATTGTACCCAGTGTTCGCATAGCCGTGCGAAGAGGAACCGAGGTGGTTGTTCTGAGAGTCTGAATGCGGCTCTGTAAGGTATTGGCTTTTTCTCGTGGAAGGAAGACTGTCGCTCGCTTGGAGTCCAGAATCAGCCCCAAGTATTCTATGGTCTGTGTCGGAAGGAGGTGGGACTTCCTGTAGTTGATGATCCAACCCAGATTCTCCAGGACCTGGAGCGTCTGCGAGGTGTGGGACTGGGTGACTGCCGCAGACGGGCCCTTTACGAGAAGGTCGTCCAGGTAGGGTAGTACTGAGATGCCCCTGAGCCTGAGCTGTTCCAGCGCCGCCGCCATCACCTTGGTGAAGGTTCTGGGGGCAGACGAAAGTCCGAATGGTAGTGCCACAAACTGCCAATGGTTGCCATCGACATAAAACCGGAGGAATCTGTGGTGATTGGGGTGGATCGGTATATGGAGGTAGGCGTCCTTGACGTCTATGACTGACATGAATTCGTTTTCCTCCATGGATGCGAGGACAGACTGTATGGATTCCATTTTGAAATGGAGTTTCCTGACGAATGGGTTGAGATCCTTTAAGTCTAAGACTGGCCTCAGGGAACCGTCTTTTTTGGGAACCGTGAATAGGTTGGAATAGTATCCCCAACCTCTTTCCCCTGGAGGCACCGGTTGGATAGTCCCTGCTGAACAGAGGTCTTGGATTACTGAGAGGACCTTGTGCCGTTTTGGAACGTTGAGGGGTAGGCGGGATACGAAAAATCTGCGGGGGGGAAGACGTACAAAGTCTATGAGCAGTCCTTGAGAGACCACTTGAATGACCCACTGATCCCTTATTTGGGCTTTCCACACCTCTCGAAAGGACATTAGCCAGCCGCCTAAGGGGATCCCTCCGAGGGTGGGTACGCCTTCATGCCGTGGCGGACTTGTCCTGGGAGGACTTGGCCTGACCCTTAGAGGACGACCAGGAGGCACCTTGCTTGTTGTGGTAGCGTTGGCGAAAGTTAGAGGTGGACTTGTCTGCTGGGGGCTTCGTCCGCTGACCCTGGCGAAAGGGCCGAAAAAACGGTCTTCTCTTAAAAGTGGTTCTCTTGGCTCTGGTCTGCGGAAGCAAGGTACTCTTACCGCCGGTGGCCTGTGATATAATCTTGTCTAACTCTGCTCCGAACAGTTGTTTTCCCAGGAAGGGAAGACTAACGAGAGATCTTTTGGAAGTGAGATCAGCTGACCATGACTTCAACCACAGGAATCTTCGGGCGGCTACCGATTGTGCTGAAGCCTTAGCCACCAGTTTTGCAGCATCTAAAGAGGCGTCACAGATATAAGATGTGGCATCTGCTATTTGCGATAAAAGAGCGTCGGTAGAAGGGTCTTCGGACCCAATAAGTTGAGCTGTCTGTTCTACCCAGACTTCCATTGCCTTGGCCACCCAGGCTATAGCAAAGATCGGTCTGAAAGCCATACCGGAAGCTGTAAAGGTTGCCTTGCAGAATCCCTCCAGACGCTTGTCTATAGGGTCCTTGAAGGACGCAGCATCTGCCACCGGGATAGTGGTGGCCTTGGATAGCCTGGAAACTGGTGGATCAACAGCTGGAGGTGATGACCAGAGATCAATGCAATCTTGTGGGAATGGATAGGTTTGAGAAAAACGCCTGGATATTTGCACTCTGTGATCGGGGGTCTTCCATTGAGATTTGACTATCTCCTCCAATTGCTCATATGCTGGGAAGATGTAGGAGGTTTTCTTTTGTCTCTTAAAAATGTTCTTAGCTGGTTCCACAGTCGAAGTTGTGTCTTCGATGTTAAGCGTTGTAAGAACAGCCTGTATAAGTCCCTCTACCTCCCTTTGAGTTCTGGGAGTGTCCTGATCTGGGTCAGGTTGATCCTCTGACTCGTCACCTGAAGGGATTTGTCCCTCTTCGTCAGATGGGCTAAACTGTTCCCCAGGGGAGTCTGGAGGGGAAATAATGGAACGCTTGGAGGCAGTAGGTCTGCTGTCTTGTGACCTTGCAGGGTCAGAATATCTCTCTAAAACCTTATCTAAAGTCTCAGGAATGCGGGATAAATTTTGTAGTCCAGCAAGTGAGAGAGAGAGAGCACGAACCAATTCAGAGTCAGATGTGCTGGCAGTGCTGGCTGTGTTAGCGACAGGTGGAGTGGGTGGGTTTCTACACGCTGCGCACACAGATTCAGACGAAACACTCTGAAATTTGGTGTTGCACGCTGCACATGCAAGGTAAGATATTTGTGTAGCCTTGCGAGAAGGTGCTGAGGACTTTGAGGTCCTGGGCTCCTCTGTTTTGTCTGCCATCTTAGTGGCAATACAGCCAAAACTCCTTAAGGTATACAAGTATAAAAGGAGGGGCAGGGGATATCCTGGCGCAGGACTTAGTAATAGAGCCTGCAAGAGAGAAGGGAGATGTTGATTATCCCAACTCCCCAAGACACGTGTGCAGCATAGAAGAGAAAACTCTACAGCCTAATGCGCATAAAAGCAGGTGGAGTTACTCGCCTGTAAATGCGGCAGAATAGGGTTATCCAACGCTCAACCTGTAGGTCCAGTCCGTAGTGGCTGCCGTGGGAGCGCCGCCGCCGAGAGACTGAGGAGCGCAGGAGATTGCCGGCTGAGGTACGAAGAACCGGAAGTGCGCGCTCGCTAGTTTTGGCGCCAGTGACGACTTGCGTGTCACCAACGCATGGCGCCCAGCAGAGAGAAACCGGAAGTGCGCGCCTATGTGCTGCACGCAGCGAAAAAAGGGGCGCCGCGTGAGTAACGCTTAGAAAAGTAAGCTGGCGCCCTTGGGAGGGGGTAGGTCGGAAGTAGTGAACCAAAACTACTCACCCAATCCGTCCAGCCGTTGGGTGCCTCTGGCTATTTGGATTCCCTGTAGATATAAACATAAATCCATGTACAGTGATAGAAAATGGATTATAAAAGCTGGTTCAGACCTCCGTGGAGCGGAAACACAGCTACAGGGAATGAAGGGAGCAAGCCTGCAGACCTCCGTAGAGCGGAAAGGCTGTTGGGCACGTAGAGTTTTTAGGATGGAACCTAAACAGCTGGTGGGACACGTGAGTGTAATCAATGGTCCCCATCTGTGGCATGATCTTAACCGTGGTCCTTGATCACTGCTCCAGCCACAAGTTTTCCTGTGTCTTCTCCTCTGAGGACACTAAAAGAAACTGAGTATAGTAGGAGGAGGCAGGGGATGAAGCCCAGAGCAGGAGGAGGAGTCAAAAGTTAACAAGTTAGTGTCCTTCTCCAAGCTGCAGGATCTTCATCCCCATGGTGCCTGTGTCCCCCAATTAGGCAAGAGAAAGTTAGATTTTTTTTGCTTTTTACTAAAACAAGTTATGCAATTACATAATAAATGGGGCAGTTTCAAAAACATGTATTTGTCATTGCATTACACCTGCAAAACAGAAGTAATATTCCCTAAATGTTACATTGTTTGCTGTGCTGTTTCAAATAAAAATATTCCACTTCAACTGGCTGCTGTTCAAGAATTTCAGCAACACTCAGCACTTGGCATTGTGAGATGTATGCCAATGCCCTTATTATCGGCAGGCAGCCAACTACTGCTTAGTGGACCCGATTAAAAAGCGCAGCATATCTGTTAGGCCAGAACTGAAATGGCAACTTCTGTTGCACTGTGATTCAGCCAGACAATTTAGTCTTTGTATGTGTTGGAAATGAGCAATGGGAACATCATATGGTGAGCTCAAATTTCATTAATGACATTTTAAAAGGTTAACATTGTTTTTAGTCTGAAATTAAAGTCCGGTGCCATATATTAAATTATGTGCTGTGTAATGATGGTGATATTCAAACACTTCGATGTCTTCTTTAAAATAACTTCATTTTTCAAACTGCGGGTCAGAAAGGAGTATAAATGGATGGCTATACATGTGTACCGATTATATAGGTCGTTTTGCGCAAGTTTTTTTTCGCAACGTGAATGAAAAGCACACTAATGTTGGTACTTTTAAGTACAGTAACATTTTTACTTATATAAAGAACTACATTTTTAATGTGGATGCGCTTTAGAGAAACATTGCCAGATATTGCACTGCGTGAAAAAAATAGCTTCTGCACAAAAGTAAAATCCACATTTCCTTCAGAATGAGAGAATTTTGAATCCAAAATTTTGAAACCAAGTCTTGTCAAACAGCACCTGTGATCAACGTCCCTTGGACGCTTCAGAGAATTCCTCTTTTCTTGCTCAAAACGTAGCTGTTCTTGTTGCCGACGCAATTCTTCTCTCTCACGGGCAATGCGCTCTGCTTCTCTACGACGCTCCTTTAAAGGCATGATAAAGCGTTAATCAGTCTATAACATCCTGCATTCAGTTTTGCAGTTAGGCTTTACTTGGAGCACAACATAACATGCCCAGTGTTACAGAGATTAAAGATAGTATATCTTAGTGAAGTAAATTAAATGTAAATACATGTAGTATTGCAGGATGAAAATAAAAATCTCCATTTTATTTCAAGCTAAAGTAGTTTATAATTATTTTATAATATATTATCCTCTAATCTGGGCATTTTTCCTTTGTTTATTGGAATTGCTTAGAATGGTATTTCAGGGTTTAGTGGATTTAAAAAAAAAAAAAAAAAAGTGAACATGTTTCGCTTAAACTCTTTCCACCTCTGCTCACCTGTTCAATGCGAATCCTCTCTCGCTCCAGTCGTTCACGCTCCATTCTTTCCCTTTCCAATTTTTGCCTTTCTATTTCGAGTCTCTCTCGTTCCCTCTGCAAACGATCAAGTTCTTCTCGCTCACGCATTATTCTTATACGCTCCCTTTCCCGACATTCTCTTTCAGCGATCTCTCTGCTTCTAAAAATAGAATATCAATCACTGTCTGACTATAATTTTAAGTAAAAAATGCAGGATGACCCAAAAGGAGTCTTCTGGAACAGCAGCTTGTGCATCTTAGCAAACTTGATATTAGCAATTGTAAAAAAAAAAAAAAAAAAAAAAAAAGGTTCTTCCTAAAATTAAAGTGTAGTATGTTCTAAAATGTCCCATTAGCATGGGTAAGGTTGCACTGAATCCAAACTTTTTTTTTTTTCTTTTTTTTAAGCAGGATTCAGAAATCTCAGAATGGCTAGCCATTACTTTGTATTAATAAATGAACGAACGTTCTATTCAGACTTTCCTAAGCATCTTCCAGTCTGTTATTTAAACCACCACCTTGTTGCTAGAGTAAATTGGACACACATCACACGTAAATTTAAAGGCGAATTACCCCTTTGACCTAATAAATATTTTTCATACAGAATTAGGCAGTAAATACCAGTTTGTGAAGCTCAATTTTCCAATTTCTTTGTTGGCCCAGCTCCTCAATAGTCACTTTTCTTCTCAGAAGGGTGCACGCCACATCATGTGTTCACCTTCACATGCTTTTACAGAGCAAATGTACGAAATTGGCAGCACTCCAAATTGTAGTATAAAACCACCTTTATTCTTTCATATTATATCATATTATATCATGGCAGCAGCAACGTTTCAGACCCACAATAGTCCTTTTTCAAGCTGACAAAGCATTTTGTCAGCTTGAAAAAGGACCATTGTGGGTCAAAACGTTGCTGCTTCCATGATATAATATGAAAGAATAAAAGCTCAACTTTCCCCAAGAATGAAATATAAAACTGTAACCATCTTTTTAAAAGAAAAAAAAAAAAAAAAATTAGACAACATATTTTTACCTTCGCATTTCAACTGCTCTGCGAAATCGCTGCATTCTCTCTAGTCGTTCCACTTTCTCTCTGATCCTTTGCTGTTTCATTTTCTCAAATGGCAAGATGTCTTTTCGGTCTCTAAACTCTCTGAACTTCATCTTGTTTTGAAAAAACTTTTCCCTGTTTCTCATCTAGAAATAAAAGCAGAAATTATCAATGTAAAGGTCAAAATGCTTGTTTGCTGTACAGCTCTATATACAACATTGTTTACGACATGCAGCGACTGCTCTCCCCAAGGTACCACCATTACAGTTATTGCTTTTCCCTGGATGACATCGATTAACATCATTTGCTATAGCCAAAACAGGGGAAGAAAGTCTGTATTAACAGGATACCAAAGTTTGTGGTTGAGTCTAAAATCAGTAGGGATTTACCAAATGCCCGGAAGGGAGCCCCTGAAGCAGGCAGCCATGCAAAGAAGGCTTAGTGTTCCAGCTTGCTTATTACATGCGAGTGATCAAACATTGTTGACCCCACACTGGGAGCACCCTCCATCACTCACTACAAACATTTTTTTTCAGAACATAGTATTGTTTTCCCCCACCAGAGTGCTGGCTCTATTAGCCAATTTTGCCAAGTTACGCAATTGTAACAAGTCTGTAAAATCTTACAATAAATACATTGGATGAACTTGCTCACAGAAGCTAGAAGCTTTTTAAACAATAGATTTGTATTAAGGCATAAAGCCAAGCATAGCACTATTGCTTAATTAAAGTCTAAACATACATAATGGAATCAAAGCAGTAATTTTCCTGCGACAATTAAAATCCTGAAAATTTGAAACTTACTTTATCAAAGCGTCCCCTTCTGATTGGTGGCCTTCCATAAACTTGATCTCCCTTTGTCTGATCTAGAACCACCATTTGCCCAGGACTTTTGCCACCTTTGAGAAAAAGAAAAGGGGGGGGGGGTAAATATTAATATACATATATTTACATATTTCAGGGTATCCATTTTAATATTGTGGCAGGTTGTCCTTCTCTCTACTACAATACTACACATAAAACAAAAACACCCAGAAGGCATGCATCAAAAAGTGTTTTGGGGGAGGAAGTATAACCAACAGGAAACGCCAGAGGGAGGACAATCATCTGAATGCCGTCCCACATCAGAGTTCTGTTAAAGGGATACTGTCATGGGAAATAGAGTTTTTTTCCCCAAAATGCATCGGTTAATAGTGCTGCTCCAGCAGACTTCTGCACTGAAATCTATTTTTCAAAAGAGCAAACTGATTTTTTTTTTATATTAATTTTGAAATCTGACATAGGGCTAGCCATATTGTCAATTTCACAGGTGCCCCCAGTCAGGAGAATTTTGCTCTGATAAACTTCAGTCACTCTTTACTGCAAGTTGGAGTGATATCACCCTCCTACCTTCCCCCCTGCAGCCCAGAAGCAGAATAATGGGAAGGTAACCAGATAACAGATCCCTGATAGATATAAGAACTGCACTCAGTAGTAAAAACCCATGTCCCACTGTGACTATTCAGAAAACAATAGCCTGTCGGGAAAGCAGTTCCATCCTAAAGTGCTGGCAGATGGCCAGGCAAAATGACCCGAGATGGCTGCCTAAACACCAATATTAAAAAAATAAACTTGTTGGATTAGGAGTGGCTAGGAAAGGGAGCCCCCCCCCCCCCCTAGAAGATATATTGGATTTAACTATCAATGAATATGTGACACCCAACTGCTGCAAGAAGAAGGAAATAGTTTTTTTGTTTTTTTTAATTACAAAAGAGTAGGACTTGGGTATGAAGGCACAGTATTCTTTTAAATGGTAACTCTGGTTCCAAACCAAAATTTGATAACGAGGCCAACATGTTTAGTTTTCAAAAAGCTTAAAAAGACGAGTAACAATTTTTTTTTTTATAGAATTTGTTTCTACATAACGAAAAAAAAAAAACCCACCAAGACAGTTTTAACAAATGACGACGACAAGGCGACAATCCATTGTGCGGCGCACAATTTCTCCTCCCTGCCTTCTATAGGAGATAGCCAGGGAAGAGAAGTCGATCGCCGCAGAGGATCGGTAAGTCATTTCTTAATAAAGAGTTTGCTAATTTAAAGTTAAAACGGCCTTGTTTTTTTTTTCCTTAAGTAGAAACATTTTTTTTAAAACTTTTATATGTTACTGGTCCTTTAAGTTGTTTTTGTGGAGTTCCCCTTTAAGTTTGAAAAGATGTGTTAAGTGGAAGCCACAGTTAGCATGCAATATTGTCTCCTTTCTTTCAAGGCAATGGGAAGGAAGTGTGAGAAATGAAGTCCCCATGTCTGGTAAAATTAACAAGGTCACTTACAAGGATGTAGTCACTAAAACGAGTTAGTATGAATATACAGAGGATTAATTTGTACATGTATGAGACCTACTAAAAATCATTTAAACAAAACCAAAAGTATCGTTTTGGCTCCATAAGGATTCATTATAGTTTTTTTATGAAAAAGGAAACTTTTTTTAAAATTTGAATTAAAATGGAGTCTAGGGGGGTGACCATCCTGTAATTCGTAGCTTTCTGGATAATGGGTTTCAAGATAAATCCTATACCTGTATACAATAAGCGGTTTTCATGCTGAATATAAAAAAAACAAACCTATATAGAGCTACACCTCGACAGGTTATAGGAAATATCAAACAGCCTTTATTTAATCCTCAAAAAAATGTTAAAAATAACACATTTTGGATGTTACTTATTGCCTCTAGGAAGCACCCACACACTTGGGTTAATTTTGGTCAGCAAAAGATTATAAAATGAACAATGTATGGCTAAAAAGTGCTGCCTGTCAGAGATCATAATTTTTTAAGATCCATAGCAGCCCCCTCCCTTAATACTAGGTGGGCTGTTAATACTGTGCTTGCTTAAAATTTAGCAAACTTACAACTGCTATGGGTGACTTCAATTATCCAGTCATTGACTGGGGTAATGGGGTTGCTAAGACAGAAAAAGCTAGTAGGTTTGTAAATATGCTTAATGACAACTTTTTATTCCAGCTCGTTAAAGAACCTACTAGGAATAACTCACTTTTGGACCTTGTAATAACTAATACTGAACTCATCTCTAACATTTGTGTGGGTGAGCATTTAGGGAATAGTGATCATAACATGGTCTCCTTTGAGATTCTGTTGCAGAAGCAATTCTTTAAGGGAGTAACTAAAACACTAAATTTCAGATGTGCAAACTTTGACAGTATAAGGGCATCTCTGCAACATATTAAGTGGGAAATGCGTTTCACAGGGTTAAACACAGAACAAAAATGGGAAGTCTTTAAAATGCTGCTTAATAAAAATACTTGTCAATATATTCTACTTGTAAGCAAGGAACGTCGTTGCAAAGCAAAACCTTTTTGGTTCAATAGAAGTGTTGGTGTTGAGGTGGGTAAGAAAAGACGTGCTTTTAAGGCTTTCAAGTGAGCTGGGACAGCCAAATCATTTATAAGGTACAAGGAGGCCAATAAATCATGCAAAGAAGCTATAAGGCAAGCTAAAATTGATATAGAAAAGGATATTGCAGTAAAATAAAATCCAAAATTATTTTTTAAATAATGTTAATAGTAAAAATAATGAAGCAGGAAGGGGTGGGACCCTTACTATCAGAGGGGAGTTGATGAAAACAAAATAAAAGCGCAGATTCTGAACTCGTATTTTTCATCTGTCTACACAAATGAGGAACCAGTAAGTGAAGGTTTCCTTCTTAACAGTCCCAATTCTAGTAATACAACTAATGATGCATGGTTCACACGAAGAAATTCAAAAGAGACGAACATGTTAAGATTAACAAAGGTCCAGGGCGAGATGGTATTCATCCCAGGGTAATTAGCGAGCTTAGCTCTGTGATTGCCAAACCTCTTTACTTAATTTTTCAGGATTCATTGAGATCTGGCATAGTGCCGAGAGACTGGCGAATTGCTAATGTGGTGCCTCTATTCAAAAAAGGATCCCGTTCTCAGCCTCAAAACTATAGGCCAGTTAGTCTGACGTCAGTGGTAGGAAAGCTTTTCGAAGGGTTAATAAAGGATTGGATACTGGACTACATAGCAAATCATAATACTATGAGTTTGTGCCAGCATGGTTTTATGCGTAATAGATCTTGCCAGACTAACTTAATTTCTTTTTATGAGAAGGTAAGTAGAGACCTCGATTCTGGGATGGCAGTGGATGTGATTTACTTAGACTTTGCTAAAGCATTTGATACAGTGCCACACAAAAGGTTACTGGTTAAATTAAGAAATGTTGGCCTGGAACATAGTATTTGTACCTGGATAGAGAACTGGCTAAAAGATAGACTACAAAAAGTGGTGGTAAATGGAACATTTTTTAATTGGACCAGTGTTGTTAGTGGAGTACAACAGGACTCTGTACTAGGTCCCTTGCTTTTCAACTTGTTTATTAATGACCTGGAGGTGGGCATTGAAAGTACTGTTTCTATTGTTGCAGATGATACTAAATTGTGCAGAACTATAGGTTCCATGCAGGATGCTGCCACTTTGCAGAGTGATTTGTCCAAGTTGGAAAACTGGGCAGCAAACTGGAAAATAAGGTTCAATGTTGACAAATGCAAGGTTATGCACTTTGGCAAAAATAATATAAATGCAAGTTATACACTAAATGGCAGTGTGTTGGGAGTTTCCTTAAATGAGAAGGATCTAGGGGTTTTTGTAGATAAGTTGTCTAATTCTGGCAGTGTCATTCTGTGGCTACTAAAGCAAATAAAGTTCTGTCTTGCATAAAAAAGGGCATTAACTCAAGGGATGAAAACATAATTATGCCTCTTTATAGGTCCCTGGTAAGGCCTCATCTGGAGTATGCAGTGCAGTTTTGGACTCCAGTCCTTAAGAGGGATATAAATGAGCTGGAGAGAGTGCAGAGACGTGCAACTAAATTGGTTAGAGGGATGGAAGACTTAAATTATGAGGTTGGGGTTGTTTTCTCTGGAAAAAAGGCGCTTGTAAGGGGACATGATTACACTATACAAGTACATTAAAGGACATTATAGACAAATAGCAGGGGACCTTTTTACCCATAAAGTGGATCACCGTACCAGAGGCCACCCCTTAAGACTAGAAGAAAAGAACTTTCATTTGAAGCAACGTAGGGGTTCTTCACAGTCAGGACAGTGAGGTTGTGGAATGCACTGCCGAGTGATGATGTTCTGGCTGATTCAGTAAATGCCTTTAAGAATGGCTTGGATGATTTTTTGGACAGACATATCAAAGGCTATTGTGATACTAAGCTCTATAGTTAGTATAGGTATGGGTATATAGAATTTAATTAAAAGTAGGGAGGTGTGTGTGTGTGTATGGATGCTGGGTTTTCATTTGGAGGGGTTGAACTTGATGGACTGTCTTTTTTCAACCCAATTTAAATATGTAACTCAGTAAATAACATTTAGCAAAGTGCTACACAAATAACTATATGCAAGTGCAAACCTTCAATGTAAATACACTGAACATAATGATCATTGCTCACCTGGCTTTTTCCTTTCTTCATTCTTCTTTGAAGATTCAGGAGAAAGCACAGTAGTAGCACTTTCACTCTTCTCCTTGCTGTCCTTTTTAAGTTCTTTGCCATCCTTTTTCTCTGGTTTGTCAGATGACCTCCTATCATCTTTTTTCACTGAACTTTGTGTTCTGCACAGGCAGATAAAGCACAAGAAGTTAACCCTGTTAGAGTGGCGGTTACAGTCCTTTTCATGCCCCAGTGACATCATGCAAACTCTCTACAATTTTACAGCGAACACGGACAGAACATTGAAGGGTAATTGGCGAACATTATGTTTTAAATACAACGTCACATCACCCTTCAACATTCTAGATGTAGTAGACAGACCAATAAGGAGTTGGGATCACGATAAACGACTACTGCATGTAAATAGATAAGACTGGAGAGCACACAACAAAATTGTACAAATGCCAATTAAATTCAGGATTCGGCCTTTTTCAGCAGGATTCAGATTCGGCCAAATCTTTCTACATGGCCAAACTGAATCCTAACTTGCATATGCAAATTAGGGGCAGGGAGGGAACTCGCATGACTTTTTGTCACAATACATGGAAGTAAAAAGTTTTCCCATTTCCGACCACTAATATGCATATGCAAATTAGGATTCGGTTCGGTATTCGACCAAATCTTTCGTGAAGGATTCAGGGGTTTAGCCAAATCCAAAATAGTGGATTCAGTGCATCCCCAATATAAATATATAGTTAGTAAGCCAGTCTCTAAGCTTTTAACTGCACAACCAAATGGGCATTTGTACAATTTTGTTGTGTGCTCTCGCTTAAGCTCTGCATTAATATTTAATGATCAGCCTTTATCATTGGCTTCCATGACAGCTAAACCTCATTTTCTATTTGATTTGCTATGACCTCCAAGTTTAGCTTCTCAACAGGAGCCCAGAGCACATGGAGCATGCACAGTATCGCAAACACCAATAACAAGATCCAACTTTATGATATATAGATATACACACACGCGTGTATGTGCGCGTGTGTGTATGTGTGTGCGTATGTATGTGGACAGGGACAGTGGGGTATAGCTAGTACCACTAGGCGGCAGGACACAACCATAAAAGAAAACAAGACTCCGCCTTCACTGGCTATACCCCAGCAAGCAGAGCTTAAGTCATTTTGTTACAAAGTCAACAGAAATATCGAATAAATAAAATAGTAAAAAAAAACTGAGAACTTTGAAAAAAGAACTGTTTCATGACTGACGGAAAGTGAGGGCCTCAATCCAGGAAGGGCAGCCCTGTGTCCCCCAAGTCAGGGGTCCCCAAACTTTTTTGGCCCGGGGACCAAAAAGAGAGCCAATTTTTCTCCAAGGATGCGGGGGGGCGGGACGGAGGTTGTCGAAAGGGTTCGACGTCCAATTTGGGCGTCCAATTTGGGTGCGCTGGCGTCAAATTCGGCGCACATCGTTCGGCAGCCCAGTTCAGGACTGACCGTGGCCCCTGCCCCAAGTGACTGAAGAGAAAGACTTAACGGTGAGTACACAACATCTCCTTTTCTCCATGTCAGCTTGGAGGACACCGGGACAGTGGAGGCGTACCAAACCTATCCCCTGAAATCCGGGGTAGGAGATTGATGTAGAAGTAACCACCACAGGGACTAGCCGAGTTCCTGTAGTTTGTCCATGGACACCTCTAGTGACCGCCAAGCCTCCTGAAGGTATGACGCCTTGATGAGTAGGTCGTCCAGGAGTGATGGAGATTCCCGCATTGTGAATCACCGCTGTGGCTACAGCCATTATTTTAGTGAAAACCCGGGGGGGGGGGGCGATGTTAGGCCAAATGGAAGGCAGATGAATTGGCAGTGGTGATTTTGGAAGGCAAACCACAAGTATTTCTGATGCTGAGGGAAAATTGGTACATGCAGGTAAGCGTCCTTTATGTCACGGGACATATGGAATTGCCATGAGGACATCGCTGCGATGACGATCAGATGAAATTGTTTAGTTCTTTGAGATCCAGTATGGGGTGGAATTTTTGGGAAATAAAGAAGTTTGAGTAGTATCCCTTGAAACGCTTCCAGGGAGGTACGGAGACGATTACTTCTGCGAGGAGAAGACTGGAAATGACCTCTTGGAATGCAGTGCTCCTGTTCATGTCTGGACATGAAGAACCGGTATGGGGGAAGTGAGGATAACCTCAAGTAACAACCTAGTGAATCCAGGTATCTTGCATGAGTGTGACCCACACATCGGCAAATTGGCTTAGTCTCCCTCCAATTGGTGTCGTACCTGGAAGTACGGTGTCATGCGGAGTTAGTTTTATAGGAGGCATTTGAGATGTGTTTTCGGTTTTGCCAAGGAGGTCTTTGCTGGTTTGGAAAGCAACCCCTGTTTGCAAATGATTGTCTTGGGGGGAGATGACCTCCAGCTCTTGGTTTGAGAGCCACAAAAAAAACCTATGAAAAGAAGAACATGCTTTTGGTTGAGGTAATATGGTGCTTTTAAATACTGTGGCCTGACTTGTGATTTCGTCCAGGTCGAGGCCAACTAGAAGCCACCCTTTAAAGGGGATGGAAGTCAGGGACTTTTTTGTGGAAAGGTCAGCTGACCATAACTTCATCCATAATGACCTGTGGGCCGCTACTGCAAGAGCCGATGATCTACTGATCACTTGTGTTGCATCCAGAGAAGCATCGCACATGTAGTCATTCACTTCCTTGATTTAGGAAGCCCATTGTGAAAGCTTGTGACGTGGTGCTCCCGACACAATGGCGTTGATGAGAAAGTCGGACCAGGACTGGATGGCTCAGCTAACCCATGCCATGGCTAGGACTGGGTGAAGGGATGAGCCGGATGCTGAAAAAATAGAGCGAAGTAGGCTCTCTAATTTCTTGTCCTTAAAAGTCCTTGAAGTAAGAGGCGTCAGGGACTGGTAAGGCTGTATTCTTGGAGAGGAGGAAAACCAGTGTATCTAGCGATGGAGGAAACGCCCATTTTTCTGTAAGCTCAGCCTGGAATGGATATAGTTTTAAGCAACTACGGTTTGTTTGAAACCGCCTCTCTGGTTTATCCCATTCTTGTTCAATGAACTGATCAAGAGTGTGAAGGAAAAACCAGTTATATCGTGTTGTGCCGTTTAAAGAGGGCCTTGGAAGACTCAGCCGAGGCCTCTGGTTCTTGAAGGGTCTCTAACACTGAAGAGATCAATGAATGTACGGTTTCTGAAGAAAGTCTAGAGGACTCCTCCTAGTCATGGTCTGAATCAGAGGACAGCTCGCCCTCTGAGCGATCACGCTCTTGCCCAGAATCCGGCAGGGTGGGTGAGGAGTATCTGGGAGGGGCTTCCAAGATTGCGGCTGGCGCAGAAGAAATCGCGCAAAAGTGCCGGGCCGCTGGATATAGTGGCTGCAAATTTAAAAAAGGGGGCACCGCTATTGCACGGTCTTCCCCCTCCCGCTTACCATATCAGAGGTGCCGAGAGTCCCCCGGAGACAGTTTCAAAAGAGCTCTTTTACAGTGTAAAAGTTTGAACAACCCCTGGTGTCAGTAAAAAAACGGACCAGATAGAAATCGAAGTCCTAACCTCCTGAGGACACAACTCAAACTGACATAAGCTCCGCCTGCTGGGGGTATAGCCAGTGGAGGAGTCAGTTTTCTTTTTTGGTTGTGTCCTGCCTCCTAGTGGTACTAGCTATACCCCACTGTACCCGTGTCCCCCAAGCTGACTTGGATAAAATGAAAAGAAATACAGGAGATTAAGGCAAATCACTGGACAGGACTGGGAGACAGTTTGCACCAATCAATTTGAACAGACATTTAATGCACTTGATGAAGACTTTTGTTTTGTTTTCTTAAAGACTGTACTTTACACAATCCTGAACTACACAAAGTCAACTTGAATCAATTAAGAGGGTGTTTCCTTTAAACTTACTATCACTTTTTACATTCTAGCCAAAACCTTCATTACCTACCAACTACAAAATGTGAGACTAAATACACCACCACCACAAGGCAGCAGTTTGGCAGCACCATGATGTTCTATAGAACAGCTACCTGCAAAATAACTAGGTTAGCTTCAAAACATATATGAATACAGGAAGTCCTCGGGTTACTTAAGATACAGGGTCTGTAGGTTTGTTCTTAAGTTGAATTTGTATGTAAGTTTAATCATATACATTTACTTATTAAATGCAACTTAGATAGATGTTTCTCTTAACACAGTATTTGTTTTTACCTTTCTGTGCTCTGCAGTACACAACACATGCCAGGGGGGATTGGGGCAGGTAATTTTTTAAAGCCAAAGGCTAATAAAGGTCAAGCCAACCACAGTTTTTAATATTACTGTAATAACCCCATATGTAAGTCGGTGTATGTAACTCGAGGACTCCCTGTATGTATGTGTACAAGACATTTATACATACATGCATTAACAAGTATAGCAGCAACAGTTTGCAGTGCTGTACAACAGAAATGACATATTTGCAAGTTTCAATCTTGTATATAGCATCCTTACTTGTTGCTTTTATCCCCTCCAGAAGATTTTCTCTCCCCAGATGTTCTACTAGGACCAAGTTTCTCATCACTATCTTTTTTAATGTCTCTCTTGGAAGGATCATTTTTCACCTATAAAACAGTAATACATTAGCACAATAATGGTACAGAATAGCAGCAATTGTATATTAACAGAATCCAGACTTTCAGATGTATATAAAACAGAATCCAGACTTGCCTTTTCTACAGAGATCTGCTGACCATGCAATTCGGTTCGGTGTAGGTGAGAGATGCATCTAACCACATCAGCACTTGATGACATTGTTACAATTCCATAGCATTTTGCTCCTGGACTTCGAGCATTGGTAACAACCTTTGCACTAAGTACCTGCAAATAGGAGAAGAAAAAAAGCTGTCCATACCGCAAGAAATATTATGCACCCAATAAAATCACACAAGGTTTTATTAGGTTTCCCAAGTGGCTAGAATGGGTTACTTCTTCCCATACAACAGAAATTGCTAAAAGAGATGCTGGAAAGTAAGTCCCAAACAATCATAATACAAGAGTCTGGCACAGTCAACTGAAAACGAAAAAATAAAAACACTGCATCTAGTGGTTGATGCAAGAAAATAAAAGGGCACTTCAGACTAAACACCAGGTAATTATTTTTGTGCAGCATTATTTTTACATTTAACATTTTTTAAACACACCTTTCCATACTTTCCAAATAGATTCTTGAGATCAGCCGCCTTTGTGTTAGATGAAAGTCCACTGACCCAAAGATTACGTGTAGAACTCCCACTTGTGCCACTAGTACTTCCTAAAACAGATTTCAACAAACAATTTAAGGCAACACACTTTGTGCCTGTCACATTGGGGCAAAAACATTTTTTTTTCAAAAGTTAAAACCATAAATATTAAATAAGGTTGATAAAAAAAAAAAAATCTAATTATATTTGCTAGCCTGCCACCCAAGTACAGCACAACTATTCTTCAGAGGATGTACTGGCCTAAAGCATTTTTATTTCAAAATGCCATAATCATGTTTATCTTTCTTCCTGCCCCACCCTAGCAAGTGAATGTGGCATACAAAACATCCTAGAAGATTTCTGTACTGCACATGATCCGGTTTAATAAGTGAAGAGGAGATTGTTACAGGGCACTCAGAATAGTAAATAATAATAACATGTATTTATTTTTTGGGAGGAGGGGTCACAACTATATGATTTTACCCTTAATTTTCCTTTAAAGGTCTGTTTAAATGAACAGTAACATCAAAAAATTAGAGTCTCTCTCTCTCTCAGATAAGCTCTGCAGAACATAATGGCAAGGCCAGACGTCATGTTTTTATGTTGCATTTTTAAAAAAAGAAACGCTGGGCGTAAATACGCCACAGAAACCACACGTGACCGTTAACATGCGTTTTTCAGCACGTAGGTTTCTTTTCCCAACAAACACTTCTCATTCTCATTGAGAATTTGGACGCTATATTTAAAATACGCTGCGTATTTACGCGACGTGTGGTTTCAAGCGTGCAGACCCCATAGAGTCTAATGATTTGGTAGTTTCTTGACATATTGGCGTTTCTGCGGAAAAACGCCAATATGGTTGTCTTGGAGCGTATTTTGGCTTGCAAGCGCCCTGTGTGAATTGCCATAGTCCGTTTTCCATTTGTTTCAGTGGTAGGCCAATTTATGCCGATTTACGCCTGGCGGAGCTTTTTTTTTTTTTTTTTTTTTTTTTAAACGGCACGTCTGGCCTTGCCCTAATGGTGTTATCGGTTATCCACTATTTAACCTGTGACAAAGCTTTTTTTCAGTTCCTGCCATTGCTCCACAGCAGCTTGTTTATGCAAACAGTTTTACCAGTGCAGGGCAACAGTACATGATATTTTCATTACTTTTAAAACACTCATTTATTGGTGTTACTGTTCATTTAACCAGAAAGGGAAAAGCAAACATACAAACAAAATTTTCTTTTTTCAAACTTTCATAAATTTTTGCTCATGTCTTAATATTTTAAAGCAAAGCCGTTTGCATGGCTTATGTGGCTGAAGCAGATGAAGCAATCTAGGAGTTTGTCAAACTCTTAGGTGTATAAAAGTGAGTGTGTGTACATTGTCATTTATGAATTGACAGTTGACACTTTATATTATTGTGGTTTTTGGATTCTAAATAAATACCAACTCGTACACAAAAGTCTGCTGAATCCACACTAATCTGAAAAAGAAATACATATATACACACATTTATTTCATTTATTTTTAAACCGCCTCTTATTTGAATGAGCTAAGGGCGGATAAATATATCAATGCATCAAACAAGCTAGCATGGCATGGCACAGAAACACTGCATCAAATAAGACAATACAGGGGTAGCCTGCAGGAATCAGCCCATTTGTGCAGTTGCAGCAAACTGGAAAATGAGGTTCAATGTTGATAAATGCAAGGTTATGCACTTTGGCAAAAATAATATAAATGCAAGTTATACACTAAATGGCAGTGCGTTGGGAGTTTCCTTAAAGGGATCCGGTCATGTTTTTTTCAGTGCTACTCCAGCAGAATTCTGCACTGAAATCAATTTCTCAAAAGAGCAAACAGATTTTTTTATATTTAATTTTGAAATCTGACATGGAGCTAGAGAAATGCTTTCTGGTAGGCTGCTGTTTTTCCTTCTCAATGTAACTGAAGGAGTCTCAGTTGGACATGTGTTTTTACTATTGAGTGTTGTTCTTAGATCTACCAGGCAGCTGTTATCTTGTGTTAGGGAGCTGTTATCTGGTTAGCTTCCCATTGTTCTTTTGTTTGACTGCTGGGGGGGGGGGAAGGGAGGGGGTGATATCACTCCAACTTGCAGTACAGCAGTAAAGAGTGATTAAAGTTTATCAGAGTCACATGACTTGGGGCAGCTGGGAAATTGACAATATGTCTAGCCCCATGTCAGGTTTCAAAATTGAATATTAAAAAAAACTGTTTGCTCTACTGAGAAATGGATTTCAGTGCAGAATTCTACTGGAGCAGCACTATTAACTTATTCATTTTGAAAAAAAAAATTTCCCATGACAATATCCCTTTAACTGAGAAAGGATATTGGGGTTTTTGTAGATAAGTTGTCTATTTGCTTTAGTAGCCACATAATGACACTGCCCAGAATTAAAGTTCTGTCTTGCATAATAAAGGGCACTAACTCAAGGGATGAAAACATAATTATGCCTCTTTATAGGTCCCTGGTAAGGTCTCATCTGGAGTATGCAGTGCAGTTTTGGTCTCCAGTACTTAAGAGGGATATAAATGAGCTGGAGAGACGTGCAACCAAACTGGTTAGAGGGATGGAAGATTTAAATTATGAGGGTACTGTAAAAAGTTCCCATAGTAGGACAGCAGTAGTATAAGGTAAAAAATGAATCCAATTGTGAGTCACTAGGTTGATTTCCAGACAATCTGGGTCCAGAGAGAAAAAGGTAAAGGACCATGTTAAATATTTTTGTTAACCTATTTGCTAGATTTATAAAAAAAAAATGGAAATATATATGTGGTAATATAAAACATATAGCACATACCTTATATACAGTACTTAATTGGGTTATTTTTAATTAGGTGGTTAATGAGGCTATTTGTCATATAATTGAATTTGGTGCATTTTAATTGTACGAATCTGCACAGCACTATTTAGAAATGTTAAGCAAGTAGTATACACAAAACTAAAAGAATAAGGGAAATTACAGCATATGATGATACCTAGGAGTTATATCTTGCACTGAAAATATATAAGATTAAAAGAAGCAGTCTGTAAATTTAGGATTTATGGTTCTGGATACTTTGTAGTATATTCTGCAGCTTTGGAAGCTTAAAGGGGTGGTTCACCTTCAATAAAAATAAATTATTCTAACATAATATTTAGGTCAATAAAACAGGCACTCATTCTCAGCCTTTTATTTTCAATAAAATCGCTATGAAACAAGGATTACCAGGTATACTGTGTGTTTGCTCTTGTTCTTGCAAAGTGTGTGGGCGTTGCAAAGTGTGTGGGCGTGTATTCCAAGTCCACAGCAGAGGTCTCTGCACTCTATATTGTCCCTCCATAATTCTTTTCCCATTACTCCTCTACTGGTACTGACACTTCCTCCCTCCCTCACTGTTCGTAATTGGTTAAACAGACCTGAAGAAAGTAGACCCCAGTGACGTAGTAAGCTCTGAAGAGGGGGGGCAGAGGAGTAATCCTGCATAGTGTAGGCGAACCCTTCTGTGCAAGACAGCTTGGAGAACTTAATGCAGTTCAGTGTGATTTTACTAGTTAAGTATCTCTACAACAATTCATTTGAGATTATGCATGTAAAATACAAAAATACTTTGTTTGTGCCCAGCATTATGTTTGATTTTTCTGTGGCGGTGGACAACCCTTTTAATTGGCCACAGGGACATAAAATTTGTAATTTGCAGGTTGCCACACACAATTTATAAAGTGAGGGTTAAGGCCCCTCTTTTCGAATTTTAAAGCAGAGATGTGTGAACACATTTTCAGAATGCATTTTCTGAATTTCTGCCATTGAAGAGAGCTATAGGTCTTATTTTCATCTTAACCTTGGTGGTTATTGTATTTACCGTATAAACTCGAGTATAAGCCGACCCGAGTATAAGCCGAGGTACCTAATTTTACCTACGAAAACTTATTGACTCTAGTATAAGCCTAGACAAAACTACAGCCCTGTCTCCCAGCAGCGCACATTCTGCCAAAGCGACCCCCCTAGCGATCAACCGGACTTCTTTGCAAAGTTGAAGGTGACAGAGAATTGCCAAACAGATTACTGTGTGCATTGTCCCACTACCATGTGCAGAGGGTGCTGTTTGATATTGCCATCACCGTTAATCCAACAGAGGGCGCTGTGTGATATTGCAGTCACTGTTATTCTTTCATATAACCAACAGATGGCGCTGTGTGATATTGCAGTCACTTATTCTTTCATATAACCAACAGAGGGCATTGTGGGATATTGCAGTCTCTCCAAAAGTGTACTGTTGGTATAGCAATGATTAAAAGTGACTGAAATCTCAGCTACTCGGGTCGGGTACCGCTGACCCGAGTATAAGCCGAGGTAGAGTTTTTCAGCACATTTTGGATGCTGAAAAACTCTGCTTATACTCGGGTATATACGGTAATACTTAACTAAATATTATAAAAGGTATGGACCTCTTATTTATTATGCTTTGGGACTATATCTGGGTGATGCACAGATTCTCTTCAGGTCGAGGGTGATACAAGGGGAGGGTGGTTGCATAAAATGAACCTAAGTGGAATTGGAAAATGTTTCTTACAAGTAACGGCATGCCTTTAGCCTGTAGACTTGGGCAAGGGTGTAAAAAAAACAAAAAAGTTTTCTAAATAACCCCAACTAGCTCATGTCACATTAGGCGGGTATATTCTCTCTAAAAAATCATCTTTGCAACAACTGCTAAAGCTTAAAAATCTTACCTTTATCCTCTTTGGATGCAGACTTGCTTTCTTTGGCATCTTTGGATGAGCTACAAAAGGCAAGTAATTTAGGAAAATAAAGTGAAAAAAACCCCCAAAATACTTTTCACAAGCCTGCAATATTTTAAAGCTTAAAGGTTTAAAAAAACAAAAAAACACAAATAACAAAGGCCCAAAATAGTTATAATGCCTTGGAATGGTAGAATTGGTTCTTAGAAACAATGGATTCCCTTAATGTTTCTTGGTCTGATTTTCCCCATGATGCCTGAAGGTCTAGATTCTGAATATTCTATTCAGTGTGGACATATGACAATCTTCACTCGATTTCAAGAATGGGACTTGACTTCATTGTGTGTTCTCATCCTTAGCTGATCCTTACCATCATCCCAAGGACTTTTAGAAACTTGTCAATTTGGGTAAAAAAAATAAAAGTGCTGGAAAATCGATTATAGAACTGGTAGAACAGATCAGGAAGATCTTGATTTAAAAAAAAAAAAAACTAAATAAATGGAAAAAAAAGGAATTTATGTGACAAAAAAAAAAAAAAAAAAAAAAACACTCAAGGTAAGTTACTACTTATATTCTTGATGCTACCCCTTAATGTAGAGTGATCTTAGTGAACGCTGGTAATCAGTACTGTAAAGAACTGACATATAAAGACAAACCTCTTTGCTTGACCAGTAGCCCCTGTAGAAGAGGCACCTTTCTTCTGAGAATCCTTGTCTTTGTCTCCAGATTCAGTTTTCTTTGAAGCTTCTCTGCCATCTTTCTTAACAGCATCTCCTTTGCCACTCTCCTGTTTATCATCTTTCTGGTTCTCGGACATCACATCCTTTTGATCCTCCAGGCCATCCTTGGAGTCACACGCCTCATGCTCATCTTTTGGCTTGCTTGTCTCAGAATCTGCAATTTTCACATTTTTACCTGTTTCTAGGAGGTCATCTCCATCACAATAGAGTGTAATAGCATCTTCAGCCTGGATTGTGACAGATACGTTATCCTCCTCAGCTTCTTTCAGGGAGGTGCTAGTTTCCATTTCTTCTTTGATTGTCAGTTCTGACTCATTCTCTCCTGAGTGAAGAGGTTTAGATATTTCTTGTGTGACATCAACAGAACCTGTTACATCTAAGAGGATTTAACAGGAATAAACATGGCAAAATAAGACGTTTAAACAAATTCAAAACCTAAAATGAGGACCTAGAAATAACAATCTGGTAAATAGTCGAAGGAAGATTAGGAACAACACAATTCTTAAAATGGTATAAAACTGATTTATGGGGACATTCTTCATGGCATCATAGTGGGAAAGGATGCAGTCTCCAGGAATCAGATTCTTCTTTACATTTTCCTTATCGGAAATCTTCAAAATTTCAAATCAGGAAAAGTTTTACAAGGTCTCTTGTAAAATATGCCAATACAAGTCTCTTCACCATGTTGCCAGTAGAGAAACGAGGTCTAGATTTTCGGTGTGTGTACAAACGGACAACACCAGACAGTCTTCGGCATAATGTCCACTGACCAGCTGTAAATCTATGAAAACAAGCAGTTTTCTGAAACCTTCTCAAGTCAGTCGTTCTACTATATACACATTTTTGGGAAAAGCATGTCCAAACTCAACGCTGTTCCTTATGACAGACAAAAATGTCATAGCATGCATCAAATACGTTCATCTGTCCATGTGCTGTAATGATAAAGCTTGTGCACTAGAATTATTCCAGGATCTTGGGAGGACTGATCATCACTTTCTTGAGTCACACACTGTTTAAATTTTCAAGATCCTCTTCATGAGAGCTTCCTCAAGAATCCAAAATCAATCTGTACAATCCGTGAGAAAGCAGATATCCATCCAAAATAGTCCCTCCACAAATGTGTATTCCAATTATCATGACCACAGGTTTCCTTAACTGTTGCAGAGGTGGTTGGAAGTGTTGTTCCACAGTAGAAATATACAATAAAATAACTTACCTTAAAAGAACAAAGTATAAATCCTCAGCAAAAAAAAAAAAAACTTCTGTCTCAACAGTCTGTTTCACTTAGCACCATGTCTTGGTGAATATTACGTAACTACATTGCAATAAAAGCTGTGCCACTGTCTGAGTCTGAAAAATACCTAGCCAGATCCTGAAAATAACTAACCTTTGTTTTCATCTTCCTCTCCTTCTTCTGCCTGAAAATTTAAATAAAAATAAATGTATTAGATGGAGCAAGGTAAAGTGCCAAAAAAGCATGCAAAACACATTTGTAATATCAAGAGGTAGCACTGTATGGAAAAGCATAAATTATGCTCAGAGGGACAAGGGAAGCCAAATTCGATTGGGTGCCGTCGTGTAAAGCTTTCTATGGATAGATGCCCGTGAGGCAAATTCGGAAAACAAAGTACTCAGAGTGCCAATTTACATTCTAGCCGGCAAGAAGGCAGTTCAGGGAGGTTAGGCACCCAAAGAAGCGATTTGTCGCTGGACAACTAATCTCCGGAAATAGCAGCATATGCCCTTTCCCTTACTAGTGCAGGGCAACACTGCATTATATTTTTTATTACTCAAACAATTTCATTTTTTGATGTCACTGGTCCTTAAACGTCTTTTAAAGGTATATAGAAACTGTAATAAAGAAAATATGGAAAACACATGAAAGTCTGGATGGTAGGCATGTGCAAAATAGTGCACGACAAAAGCAATCCACTAAACTCCCTCTTTCACTTGGCTATAATTAGGTACTATGGCAGAATACCAACGGTAATTCACTTTGGGTGAGCCTGATCAGTCTTTGACACCCCCAACAACAGTTTCCCAGCTACTCACTGTGGAAACAATATACGAAAGAAAATCCTGAGCAGAGCCTGAACAGTTGTTCAAAATTCAGATGGCTACTATATAATTAGAGAACGGGAATGTGCAATCATCAACAGTTGGGTTGTCACTTGTCTTCTTTATAAGCACAAGTAATATTCGGGCTACAAATGGAAGCTTGCTGCCTCTCCTTGGTCACTCAATAAGTACAAAGTTTTAGCCAATTTTCAAATTCTGATTCTTGAACAACCTTTTTAGAAACATGGTTTGAGTCCAACGCCAACAGACAGCTTGTCCCACACAAATTCAATGCATTGTCGGCCACGAATGTTCTAGTAACGTCTTGCTCGGAAGGATAAGGGCTTCAACACGTTATTAGGTACAACTGGTAACTTTGTAGACCATTAAGACTATGAATGAATAGTTCCTCCCTCAAATGATACCACCATGATTGGTCATCCACATTGCAAACAGATTAGCAACAGTTCTCAAAGTCCATTCAGAAAGTGGATTAGTCTTTATATTTAAGCATGATGTGAGGTAGAAAGAACATTATAGTGGTCTTTATGAAAAAGCATATGGATCTGGATCCCAACATATCCTAGAGCACAAGACTACATATCGGATTAGAGTCCCACTCAGAGACAAAAGATCTCTCCCCTAAAAATAAATTCTGATGGTGCAATGCAGAAAAATTCTATACCATCTCAAACATAATTTTCGAAAAAGAAGGGGGGGGGGAAGGTTAGAGTCTACATATTTTTTAAGGGGTCTCTAAAAAGTGAGCCACGAGTGTATCGGAAAGATTACCTTCTGGATGCATGGAGTTTTAACATGTTTCAGAGAACACAAAAATCCCTCCATGAGGACAATTTGTCAAAATTATAAACATGTTTTAGTCAGTATTTCAACATCTAGCATTTAGATAATCCACTGAAATATGGAAATTATTTTGTGCTCATTTTGGCTCTTTAAAACTGTTCAGGGAAAATGCTCAGGCTCTTTTTGTAAACCCATAGTCTAAACCAGTGCTGTCCAACTTCTATGGTACAGAGGGCCAAAATTTTACCACACCCACTGTAAACCACATCCATGTTACCTCAAGAACTTTTAAGATCATATCCACATTAACAGTGGTAGCACACCAAAAAACCAAATGGTTGGTGCTCACTGCAGGGAAATCCCTCATCACTTATATGTGAAAAATTGAACTCGTGTTAAAACATATCCTTACATCCATATGCCTAATCCTCCCCTGTGGATAATACAACCCCCCCCCCCCAACACATGATTAAACGCCTTAGAGGCCCTTAACAACAATTTCCAAATGCTTACAAACCCCAAACAGGCTTACATTTCAAAGGCAGCGTATGGCAAGCAGAGAATGGCACACACAAGCAGCACTGAGCAAGCAGAGAATGGCAAACACAGGGAGGGAAGGCAGAACAGAGCAGGAGACAGGGAAACCCATCATTGAAATATGTACCACATACAGTGACACAGTGACAGTGCTCCATTAGCATTTTAAATAATGTGTGAACAGGTGAACAATGTTGGCAGTTTCAGTCTGGGTCTCAGGTGTGAACAGTACAGGGCTTTAGGGGTGTCAACAATAGAGGTGTCACAAGTGTGAACAATGCAGGGGGATCACTGGTGTGAACAAAGGGGATTAGTCTGAATTTGAGGTTTAAACAAAGCAGGGGCCAGTTAAAGGACCAGTAACATCAAAAAAAAAAAATGTTTAAAAATTAGTTTGTGCACAATGAAAAATAAACACCAAGACAAATGAAAAAATGAAAAAAAGCAAAGCCTTTATTAAGAAATAACTTACAGAAAATCCACTTCCTGTCCTCTTCAGAAACGGCGAAAAGGCGACCATCCACACTGCATCGATCGATTTCTCCTCCCTGACAAGCATCCTCCTCCCAGCGTCCAGCAGCAGCAGCAGTGTCTCAGGCTCTTCACTCCTTTCCCGTGGATCGGCTTCCCTCCTCCGCTCACCTCCCTGTCTTCCCTCCTCCCTACTCTCAGAGAGAGACTTGCAGCGCCTGATTACAATCCAGGAAAGCCGCACGTTACAGGCTCTCCTTCACTGAGCGATCCTTGCCTAAGCCCTCCTCTCCCACGTGGGAACTGGCCTGGGATTAACCCTATTGCTGCCGATGCATGGTGAAGAGGAGAGCCTGTGACACTGCTGGACGCCTGTAACGTGCGCCTTTCTGTTCTGCCTGAGTTGAAATCAGGCGCTGCATGTCTCTCTCTGAGAGTAGTGGAGGAGGGGAGGATGGAAGACAGAGAAGGAGGTGAGCGGAACAGGGAAGCCGATCCACGGGAAAGGAGTGAAGAGCCTGAGACACAGCTGCTGCTGGACGCCGGGAGGAGGATGCCTGTCAGTGAGAAGCCAGGGAGGAGAAATCGATCGATGCAGTGTGGATGGTCTCCTTTTCGCCGTTTCTGAAGAGGACAGGAAGTAGATTTTCTGTAAGTTATTTCTTTATAAAGGCTTTGATTTTTAAATGTTTAATTTGTCTTGGTGTTTATTTTTCATTGTGCACTAACAAATTTTTAAATATTTTTTTGAGGTTACTGGTCCTTTAATCTCTGTAGTGATACCTTTTAAAGCTTACATATGATAAGCAGACAGCATGTGGGGGGCCACAGAAGGGGGGGTCGCGGGCCGCATGTTGGACAGCCCTGGTCTAAACCTTTTATCCTAATCAGCGAGTCCCTCCTATACTTCTAAGAGGTAAGCATGAGGATTAAAATAAGAGATCTTTTATTGCCTATAATCAATAAAATCTATGTGCAATGAACTAAAAAAAAAGTTAGAAGCAATCTGGTCCAGGCAAGTCAAGATTTGGTTATCAGTTAGCAATGACAATGGAGCAAGACTATGAAACCAGTGATTGCAACATCCACTATTATCTAGATAAAACTACAATATTTGCAAGTAGCCTGCCATAGGCTTCCTTCTGGATCGATTGCACAGAACATTAATACACATATACAAGCATGCATTTTTCACATTATTAAAGGAGAAGGAAAGCTACGGAGGCATTTTATTGCCAATAGATTAGCTGAAATAGTGCAAGCTAGAATGCTATATTTATTCTGTAGAATGTTTTACCATACCTGAGTAAAAAGCTCTAGAAACTCTGTTTGTTTAGAATAGGAGCTGCAGTATTTATGTGGTGTGACATCACTTCCTGCTCTTGGCTCAGATTACAGTAGAGAAGGGAGGGGTGGGGGGAGAGGAGCAAACTGAGCATGCTCTTGCCCAGGGCAATGAGGTTTAAGCAGAAGGCAGGAAGTCTGATACAGAAGCCCATGTGTACACAATAGAAAGAAAGAAATGCTGTGTTTCTTTTGACAGGGGACTCAGAGCAGCACTACTTTGGGGGTTTACTGGTATATTTAGATGGACCTTTCTGATAAGGCTTACTTTGTTTTAACCTTTCCTTCTCCTTTAAAGCCACTGGAATGGCAGATAAAAGGTCAATGTTAGGGAGGAATAAAAACCATACGTTATAGAAGCATATCTTAAATTCAAAGTTAAAAACATTTAAATGTGTTGGAACCACATCAATTGTTAACCAATTACTGAAGTATGAAAATGGATTCCGTTATGGTTTATCTTTGAATTCTGGTTTTCTACATTTATACGATTATTGAAATACATTTGTAGTGAAAAAGCAACATATTAAAGGCAACATAAGTTCCTGGAAAAAAAAAACACACTACGGAGCTTTTAATTACAATCTCCTATATAGCATATACCCAGACAGCCATTAAATTAGAAGCATATTAATCTAGTAGGGAAAAAAAACAGAGCTAAAGAACACATTCCTTATAAAGCATTTGGGCTGGCACAGACATTTGCGGCAAAACGTTATTTGCTCTCCTAAATATTTATGTCCAACAGTCTGATCTTAGGTAATTGCTTAAATATTCTCTAAAATACAAAATTGTGACTTTAAATTTCTTTATATTATGAGGTAAGGAGGATTCAGAGCAAATACTGGTTTAGGGGTTGAACATATCTGGAATCCACTACTCTGAGCAATGATGTCTTAAAGTGGACCTGTCACCCAGACACAAAAATCTGTATAATAAAAGTCCTTTTCAAACTAAACATGAAATCCAATTTCTATTTTTTATTAAAGCATTCATAGCTGTTGAAAGCTCATTTAAAAATCTCAGCTGTCAATCAAATATTGTCTGACCCTCCTCTATGCCAGTGGCATAGAGGCGGGGCAGACAATTACTTTCACTTTCCATTCAGCACTTCCTAGATGTCACTGCTCTCCCCACATTCCCCCGTTCTCTTTACCATTTAATTGTGTAACCAGGGCATCGGGATGGACATCGGGTCCCCTTTTCTGGTGCACAAACAAGATTCTGAGATGATATAAGGCTTGTCTTAATAACAGTGTCCACAAAATGGCTGCTGCCTGCTTGCTATAATTTTGAAATCCCAGACTGAAGGAAGCAAGATTCAAATAATTTATGTAGTGTAATTAAAGTTAATTTTGCTTGACTAATGTGATAAAATTGGATTTTAAATAATTTTTTTGGGTGACAGGTCCCCTTTAATGAAATCGAATACCTCATTCAGATTGCACATCCTTTGCCAAATTCTAAGGACTGTTTACCAGCTTTAACATGAGCATAATGAATGGGATATGTGTTGAACATAATTACAGTAATATGCAAAAAGTATGAAAGTTCTATCGCTTTTGTTATTTATGCATTAAACCCAGCAAACACAGTATCTGTAACCATTGACTTTTGAAATTGATCAAATCACTGTATAACAACCTGCTACTTATCTCAAAGCCTAATGAAGGCTACAGCTTAAATGGCCATGCTGGTACTGCTTAGTTTTGTACAGTCTATATGGTTGTGACCCATGCCAGCCAATGCAAAAATAAACAAAAAAAAAAAAAACAGGTAGTGTGGTTGACATTTTTACTTTGGGAATAAAGATTCCATAGGAAATTATATCCTTCAAGTACTGCTGGTTTCTAAAATGTAGCAAATGCCATTTTAAAATTTAAGGTAATTTACAAGAGATAAAAGGGATACTGACAAGTGTATGTCAAACTGGTATGTCATCAATTCTGTTAATTTTTCAAACACTATGCTTGGCGGATCAGCCGCTTAAAGTTCTAGGGCCACCTCTCTACAGGGCACTGGAAGTATGGTTGCCATCACCCTTCCGCTAGGCTTCAAAAAAACACTGACCTGGGTCTTGAATTTCAGACAGCTGTACTGCAAAAAGAAAGTTTTTATGTGCTGGGATAGGACATACCAATGATGTTTAAAAAGCAAGTGTGGGTTTTAGCTATAGTTTCCCCTTTAAATGCTATAAAGGAAGGAACATATTTAAATAAATAAATGTATTAATACATTTAACAAGGGACAAAAGTTATGATTTTCAGAGCCAGAATGATCTATCCACACAGAATGAAACCATACTAAAAATAAAATTATATTAATACCTGGATGTCAGGGTTGTCACAATGTGATGTTTGCTTGGTTTCATTTTCTTCTTCTGTGGATAGCACATTAACAAAAGTAGCACTTTCTTCTTCATTCTCCTCAGCTAGCTCATCACTGCCATCTTGGTCACTTACATCTTGAGACTCGAGTTCATTATCCTTTAAAAATTATCAACATTGTGAATTGGGTTTTGCAAAAACCCCAGAATTATTGCAAGTACAATACATTTGTACCAGATTAAAAGGGAAACCATGATCCCTTTGGGGGGGGGGCAGATTATTTTCCTAAAAAACCCAAAATTGAGCTATTAGTCAGTAGCTTTGTGACACTGGTGTATAGTGCTCCAAACATCTGATCTCTGCTTCTTGCTTTTCATGCTGCTTGCTTTCAGATTTTACACCAAGCGAACACCACAATCAATTACGTTTATGGCCATAGATGAATGCACACTCCACACTATGCATTTGACTTAACGGGGTGGTTCACGTTTAAAGTAACTTTTAGTATGTTATAAAATGGCTAGTTCTAATCAACTTTTCAATTGGTCTTCATTATTTATTTTTATAGTTTTTTAATGATTTGCCTTGTTCTGACTCCAGGGGGGGGGGGTCGCTCTAGGTAGCAAGTTTGGCTGTGTGAGCAGAAACAGTAAGGGGAGAAAACATGGCTGAAGTGGTATGCTAATGAAACCCACACTGGCTGCTTGATAGATGAGCTTAATTATGTGCCATGATTTTTAGATTTATTTTAGGAAGCAATATTGATAGGTGGCTAAAGAACTGCTTTGAAGCTTGCATACTACTGCTGAGAGCTTGCAGCATAGATTATTTTTTTCCCTTAAAACTTCTAAAAGTAGCGTTACTGTATTTACCATTAACAGGAAGCAGCATTTGAGAAACCTAAGGGTAAAAGCATGATTGTCATCAGTTATCCAGAAAGCTCTGAATTATGGAAAGGCCATGTTCCATAGACTCCATTTTTTTTTATTCTTTTTTTAATTTAAATTGGATTTGAATAAGATGATTATTTTTCGCTCTAGTAATAATAAAACAGTACCTTGTACTTGATCCCAACTAAGATCATTAATCCTTATTGCAAAACCGGCCTAATGGGTTTAATGTTTACATTAAAGCAGAATATTATGCAGAATATTATGAAGATCCAAATTACGGAAAGATCCATAATATGGAAAGCCTCAGGTCCCGAGCATTCTGGATAACAGGTTCCATAACTGTGAAACATGACCATGGGTTCAGAGCAGCTACATGATTCTAAATGATCTGCTAATGTGCAGCAAAAACAGTGTTTAAAGCACATAAGCTAAAAACATCTAAAATCTAATACATGTAGGTGGCAGAATAATGTGTTTCCCCCTACCTAGACAAAAATGATGTTCCATGCTAAACTATGCTGTATATACGTACAATGTACACGGCAAGCAGAAACCTTTGCAACCTTGAACTTGCAGGTAATAAAACAAGTGACATTGTGACAAGCCACAAAGTTGCAGCACACAAGCACAGAAACATAAAACAATCTAATTTTCAGCTTGCCACGTACAGGTATGGGATTTATCTTGCATAAACCCGCGCTTTCATTTCTGTAATATTAAAAGAATGTCTTCTACTGTACCAAACCCTATTGGGGTTGTTGCTCCATACTGTGGAAAGGCCTGCTTTTATACCAATCTAAAAGAAAGTGTTAAAGGGTATCTGGCATTGCTTAGGTTACAGGATTATCCCTTTGAAAAACAAGGGCATCTACAAAACAAGCCCTGTACATTAACAAGTAACCCTGTTACATGCATGTTAAAGATCACAGCATAAAATAACTTCTATGTAATCACTTGGGTGATTTCTCCACTTTAAAGGAATAGTTCAGTGTGAAAATAAAAACTGGATAAATAGATAGGCTGTGCAAAATGAAAAATGTTTCTAATATAGTTAGTTAGCAAAAAATGTAATGTATAAAGGCTGGAGTGATTTGATGTGTAACATCAGTCAGAACTGCTTTTCAGCTCTCTTTGTTTACACTGACTGGTTACCCTGGTTACCAGGCAGTAACCAATCAGAGACTTGAGGGGGGGCCACATGGGTCATATCTGTTGCTTTTGAATCTGAGCTGAATGCTGAGGATCAATTACAAACTCACTGAACAGAAATGTACCATGTGGCCCCCCTTCAAGTCGCTGACTAGCTCAGAGTTATAGAGCTGAAAAGCAGGAAGTTGGATTCTGGCAGTTTTATTAGACATCTGTTCACTCCAGCCCGCATACATTACATTTTTGGCTAACTAACTATATTAGAAACATTTTTTATTTTGCACAGACTATTTACCCAGTTTTTATTTTCACACTGAACTATTCCTTTAAGTCCCATACTGCACTTGAAGCAAATATCAGACAAGACACCCCCAAAAACCATGCAGCACATTAGTAGAATGCACTACATGTGTAGTCTCGACCTGCATCTCATGAGTTGCCTTAACTGGCAGAAGAGATTAGAGCAGAGTCCAGAAAGTACTTTTTTCTTGGAAAATAGTTACAGCAATGATGTCAGGGATGAAACATTTTAGCAGAGGGAAATACAGTGTGATTTAGTTAAGGTACTGGGGACAGGTATCAAAGTTATTACTGCAAAACGTCTTACACTTAAATTGCCACCTCAATACCGACTAGGTGATATTGCAAGGGATTCCTTCCATATAAAAAACCCCAAAAATATTTACTTCACAAGAGTAAAACTGGCCACAGACGCAAAGATCCGATCGTAGAAATCAACGTACGTTTGGACTTCCCATTCTCCCGACCTGCCACTAACCATTCCGATGTATGGAAAGTACAAAAGAAAAGATCAGCCGATGTTCTGCCCGACAGCAATCGTACGAAAGTTATGTCCGACCAAAGCTTGTGAGTCTCCCTCTGAAAATCGTACAATCGGCAATACACGCAGAGATATTACCCGCAGCCGACAGAAATCTTTTAACCTGTCCTATCGACCAAACGTCTGATCTCCGCCGGACGAAAAGTATGAGACTCTCCACACAAAGTCCGAAAATCATAGGAATCCTCGATTCGTACGATCAGATCTTTGCGTCTATGGCCAGCTTTAGAGCATCAATCTTGTAAGCATGCTAATGGCAAGAACCACTGATACATACATCTATTTGATTTAAGTTCTGGCTAGAGAACTTATGGAACATTTGAACTGGCCTCATTCCATATGGGCATTGCTAATTTTTTATGTTTGTTGTCTAATAAGCCATCAGGCAGTATCACTGACCCCAACAACGAATAAATTTAAAAAAAAAAAAAAAAAAAAAACTAAGGGTCATGTTCTTGCTTGACCCATGCTATGGCAGAAGAGGTATTTAGTTTACTACTGTATATGAAGGATCATTCAAATGTTTGGGTTCCAGTTAAATACATTTACAATAGGAAGCATAAAAAAAAATTTCAAACAATAAACCCAATAGGATTGTTTTGCCTGCAATAAGGATTAAATATATCTTAGTTGGGATTGAGTACACGCTACGGTTTTATTATTCTAATACAGAGAAAAGGGAAACATTCTAAACATTTTAATTTGATTAAATGAAGTCTATTGGAAATGGCCTTCCTGTCAATAGGACAAAAGATCCCATACCTGTATATCAATTATCTAGCAAATTTTTTAATTACTTCATAGTTGCACATCATCCAGCTGTTTAACTGCCCAGATCTTAGCCAGTGAAAAACGTCTAAGAATGTAACAAAGGGATGTAGCCTACGTGGTCACTTAAAAGTGGAGAGAGATGGATGTAATAATAATAGCAGGCAGGGTAATTACAAACATTCAACCTTTTTTTGTTTTTTTAATCTCTGTTGAGGTGGCACCAAATATTCATCCATCACAATTCAAGGGGCAGGTGCATATTCATTGAGAATAGTTAGTGCTGCATTCTCCTTGTCTGTTAATTTCCTTGAAGTATTGATGTGACTATGGCACACTTTCAGAGTGCAATTTTTTTTTTAATATACTACAAGAAGCAACATTTTCTACAATAAAAACAAAACATTGCACTTCCAACACAATCTATTATTTTAGCTAGGGATGCACTAAATCAAGGATTCGGCTCGGTATTCAGCCAGGATTCTGCCAGCAGGTTTAAAAACATTTTAAATCACGTGACTTTTCACAAAACAAGGAAGTAAAAAAAATTCTCGAACCCTTACTGTTCCTGATTCACATATGCAGATTAGGATTTAATTCAGTATTCAGCCTAGTTTTCCCACAAATCATTAGGCCGAACCCAAAATAGTGGATTCGGTGTATCCCTAATTTCAGCACAGGGTTAACTGTACAAAACAGATTTCCTTCAGAAAGTCAAATTAGATGTAAAAATTTACAGACCGTATTCATTATTGCACAATAATAAATTATTCTCATGTTTCTCAATTACTTTATTTTTAGAGGGCAAAGCAGTTATACAGTGCATAGATTATTTATCATACATTGCAACTGTTGTGCATTTTCCTCATGCCCATTTTATATGTTTGTTTTACATAATTCTATTCCTTAGGACTAGTGAAATTAACATGTGTGGCTGCATGACCTTTTGCAGCAAAGAGAACAGGTCAAAACTATGCATGATCCGGAAGGGTGATATAAAAAATCAATAGATCCAACAAGAATCGTTTGCAGTCACAAATACCAGTTGTGAAGACTGTAGTGAGGATTTGAAACAACTGATCAGAGTATGAAGAGTTAACAAAACTATGACATTACTTCTTATATGCGCATATTTTACAGCAGGGAGTACCTTATTCATTTCAATACACAAGTCATGTGACAGAACTTACAATCATACACACCAATTAATAAGCAATGTTTATTGCTCATTTTAGGTGAGCGGCTTCATATACAGGTATGGGACCTGTAATCCAGAACGCTTGAGACCTGGGCTTTTCCCCCGACAACAAATATTTCCATAATCTGGATCTTCATAGGGGGTTATATATCAAAGGTCGAGTTTCAAATTTATGTGAATTTTTGTTTACTCTAATAAATTCAAATATACTCAACTCGATTGGTAAGTTGATGTAAAAACTCGAACGACTAATATCCGATCGAATAGTCTGAACCTGAAAATTTTAATCAAATTCGAATTGAGTTTTTCTTGGAAAAAAAAAAACAAAAAACCTTGAATGTCAGGAAGGCACTTCACATATCCAAATGGTTCAAATGACCTATGCCATTGACTCAAATTAACTCAGCAGCTTTTAGGTGCCGAATTTTCAAATTAGAATGGTTTACATGCTTGAGGTTAGAATTTACATTCCAGTTGGTGCTTTTAAATTCGAATTTGAGTTGACACAAAAGAAAATTCGTATTTGAATTTACCATTCAAACCTTAATAAATTTGCCCCTTGTGTACTAGAAAATTGTGTAAACATTAAATAAATGCAATACGCTGACATTGCTTCCAATAAGGATTAATTATATCTTAGTTGGGATCAAGAAAAGTTAGTTTTATTATTACAGAGAAAAAAGGAAATCATTTTTAAAAAAATTTGATTTTTTGGATAAAATGGAGTCTATGGGAGATTTCCTTTCCGGAATTTGGCGCTTTCTGGATAATGTGTTTCCAGATAACGGATCATATACCTGTATACATTTTTTGGTGACTTATTGGCATCTATTCTGTTCCACACAAGCAGAAAAGGAAATAGCAACACAAAGAAATAGTTAAAAAAAAAAACTATCATTGTCTTTCTCAAATTCCACTTTTGTGATAAACAAAGAACAAAATTACTACTATTGAATGAATACAGTTTGCATTGTGTGTGGGGGGCATTTGAAGATCTGATCATGATGCTTTTCTTAGGATTATCCTTTAGGTAGCGTACTTACATAAAAGTTATGGTTGTATGCCTTCAATTAGCTCTACCATAACATGCCAAACCAGATATCCAAACAGATATACTACACAACAGAATGAAGCACCCGTATGTGTCACTGGATGACAACATTTATTTGGTTAATAATACAGCAGCATGACAGAGTAAGGCCTGCTGCATCTTCAAGCTGACACTATAATGAACATATGCAGGGCCCACTAAATATTCTATAACTGTATTTTTTTGTAAAATACTAAGTATCCTCTCTAGTTTGTGTTCAGATCCTGCAGCCCAACTAATGACTATACACACCAATGAGTTGCATAGGCAAGAGTTCTGGCCCTCTGCACTCCCCTTGTCCATGCTATTAAATCTCTACTGGAGTTTCATGATGAATATAAAAGCACTTAGCCAGAAATTCTGTAACCTTATCACAAAACTCATTGGTGACTTATAATATCCCGGTACTTTACAGTAAGGCAAAATTATATTTGTTTTTAGTGCACACACACATTAAAAATTACTTATAATCACCTTGACAGAGTCTTCTTCCACTGAAGCTTCACAGCCAGACTCATCAGCCTCCACCTTTCTTCCTGAATATTCCCATGAAATAAAAAATAAATAAAATAAACTGAGTCTAATGCACCACTACCAACACTAGAATTCCAAAAGCATTCAGGCTAACTCATAATTCAGTCATACATATTATACATTAATTAAGAAACAAAATTGTGTGATGGTATTCCAGAGAAGAACAAAAAAAGTATACCCCTTGTTCAAAATGAATTCAATGAATATGGCTTGTACTAAACATACAATTGCCTATTGAATTAAACATAAGAAAAAAAAATACATCTTGTTATTTCTTTAGGCAAATTTAAGCGATTACATGTTTAGTTCATGAGTGTATAGTTAGATTATGATGATAAAGAGCTTTCCTTTTACTGTTACTGTTTTGTTAAGAAGGAGTCAATTTGGCAAGTGGATTATGAAAGCAGTGTAAGGGGCAGATGTATTAAGGGTCGAATATCGAGGGTTAATTAACCCTCGATATTCGACTAGGAACTAAAATCGTTCGACTTCGAATATCGAAGTCGAACGATTTAGCGCAAATCCTGCGATCGAAGGATTATTCGTTCGATCGAACGATTAAATCCTTAGAATCGAACGATTCTAAGGATTTTAAAACAACGATCGAAGGAATATCCTTCGATCAAAAAAATCACAGGCAAGCCTATGGGGACCTTCCCCATAGGCAACCATTGACTTCGGTAGCTTTTAGCTGCCGAAGTAGGGGGTCGAAGTTTTTCTTAAAGAGACAGTACTTCGACTATCGAATGGTCGAATAGTGGAACGATTTTTAGTTCGAATCGTTCGATTCGAAGTCGAAGTAGTAGTCGACAGTCGAAGTAGCCCATTCGATGGTCGAAGTAGCCCAAAAAACACTTCGAAATTCGAAGTTTTTTTAATTTGAATCCTTCACTCGAGCTTTGTAAATCTGCCCCTTAATCTAATTAACAATCTCAAGCATGGAGTATCCTGGAGTTTTCCTGTTTAGTTCATGAAATAATACAGAATAAAAAACAGATTTACTGGTGCCAACCCATGCACAGCAGCGGTTATTCTATTTACCTGATGTATCAGATATGTTTTCAAGCAAATAGCAGTTTTCACTCCAGTTGGCTTTTAGACACAAAAGCTCTATTTTCTGTACAGACTGGGCAAAATTAAAATTCAGTTCAGGTCAGAATGCTACTGCTGAAATTGTATTTTGGCCAGATCACTATGGAGAGTAATGGTCTCCAGAAGCTACTACACTGGAAATGGAATCTGCTTAAAAAGTAAAAACAGCCCTAGCGTAAGTGGGCGACAAGAGGACTGTGGTTGCTGGAGAGTGTAGGAAGATTTAAACACGGATTTCTTTCATAGAATTGAGAATATGTAATTTAATATATTTAGAGAAATAATTAATGCCTTTAACAAGGCATTACAAACCACTAAACCTCAGCCCAACATAAAGGATAAATGGAATTTTCTTCAAAATAGCCTGCAACCATCACTTTGGTTAATATGTGATGTTATGTAAAACTCTAAAAAAAAAACAAACCTTTGTTCTTGGAATTTTTCTTTGGAGTATCAGAATTGACAGTTAGTTCAATATTATCTGGGTCGCCTCCTTCTTCTTCAATTGCCTATAAATAAATAAATCCATTCATTTTACCAGTCAAGCACTATGGTAAGAGAGTTGAGTCTGAGCACCTACTTCTTTGGGTCAATTCAGACAGGGGATGCAAGAAATCCACTATTTTAGGATTCAGCCGAATACTTTGTGAAAGATTTGGCCATATCCGAAACCTAATTTGCATATGTACATTTTTATAAAACAAGTGGATTTTTGGACTCCCCTCACCCCTCAAGTAGGGAAAGGGGAGCCTTTTCTTGGTGGAGTCAGAACAATTTTCTTACCTTTTCCTGGTTAACATGTTTATTACTTATCAAACTATCTGAAAGATATCACATGGCTAATTCAAATGTTTAGTGTGTGAGGAAAAAAAAGGGACACAATTTTTTGGATTTGGTTCGGCCAGGCTGAATTCCAAATAGAATCCTGGATTCGATGCATCCCTACATCAGACTAAAATTCATGGAAAGTTAGTCCCATAGACTCCATTTTATCCAAATATTAGAATTTTCCAAAGATAAAATTAATCCTTATTGGCTTTATTTAATGTTTACATAATTTCCTAGTAGTCTTAAGGTATGAGGATCCAAATAAGTAAAGATCCGTTATCCAGAAAGCGCAAGGTCCCAAGCATTCTGAATAACAGGTCCCATACCTGTAGTTATAAATAAAAATCAATAAGGCAATAATTAAATTGCAGTTACTAGACTCACTATATAAAGGGTGCTATAAACTAATTTAAAAAGTATCCTGTATTTTCTTTTTTAATAGAATACTTTAAAAACACACTTTATAGAGAATACAAATCTAAACTGTTGAAAAATCAATGGAAATTTCATTATAGGCAACGTTACAATGTAATAAGAATGTTAAAAGTTAAAGGCATTTTTAAAAGTAATTTTAAAAGTACAAAGCATTGTGGGAAATGGGTGTCCTGGCTGGAGGAGAGCCGTCTAATGCAACATTGTTTCAGTGGATTACATGAAAGAACCTGCATCGCAGGAAAATAAAAACAGATACTGTTTTCAATAGCAAATAGGTTTACAGATAACTTTGAAATCACTAAACATTTTGAATGAATGTATATTAATAAGTTCCATAAAATAACATTTGCTTTCATTATGCCAAACTTTATATTTTGAAGTTCAACCCCTTTAATACAATAATATTATGGAAAAAATGTTTCCATTTGTTTTATTGCCTAGCCCCATGAAAATAAAAGTTACATTTAGGGGAATATTTACCAAATGTGAGATTATTGCTCCCCACAGAGAAATTCCCCACTTGCCATTCATTCCAACGTTATTTTTAGAATTGCATTTATTAATGGATGAAAAAATAACAAGAAGGTGGTATAAAAGAGATATCTAAGATTATTTTAGTTAGCCAATAAAGGTAACACCAGTTTTTTGTTATTTTTTTTTTTGCCCTGTGACTGGCTAACACGGTACAACAACTTTATCTGGAATTATTAATGGGTGAAAGTTAGAGTTCACCATTTGATAAATGCAATTCTAAGAATCCCATAGGAATGAATAGAAAGAGAGTGCATTTTCCATGGTGAGCTCGAACCTCACATTTTGATAAATCTACTCAATAGTATATATACCCTTTAAGAAGACTGATCTCTATGTACCCTTAAAGGCAAGTTTTTAACACCCATGGTGATTAACAGACTGGGAAGGCAAAAATTCATTAAATCTCCTCTCTGCTCGTCGTAGTAGTCCATGTTTCTAAGTAAACACCTGACAAGTGAGTGCATCTGAAGTTGCATGTAGTGGTTATAAAAGTGAAGGATGGAGCAATTTTAAGCTGTAGCCAACTGAGCTGTGAAAGGGCTAAAATTATTTTTCCACTAGAGGTGGGGAAACAGCTAACAGAGCCAACACTGCAGATGTGCCCTTTAATCGGCACAGTGCCAGAATTTCAAATATCACACTCTGCCCTAAAGTAATAATCACACCAGGAATAATAGGGGCTGGGACTTAATACAATAACGAATACAGCACTTGTACCGATAACCCTTCTACTATTAATTGCAAAAACAAGAGCAGCTTATTTCCTGAGTTTAATAAAGGGGTCTCATTACAAGAAACGTTAAAAAGGAAACTTTTTTACTAGGAATTTGCAGAAAAGGTTGGCTGTGAAAGGGGTTGTTCACCTTTAAATGAACTTTTAATATGATGTAGAGTGATACTCTGAGACAATCTCATATTATTTGTGGTTTTTGAGTTATGTTTTATTCAGCAGCTCTCCAGTTTGCAATAATCTGGTTGCTAGGGTCCAAATTATCCTAATAACATACCCATATTTGATTAAGAGGCTGGAATATAACGAGGGGGGTCACTGAATAGTAATATAAATAAAAAGTCGCAATAAGGGCTCCTTGCACATGGGCATTTTAATCCTTTCAGCTGCAGGGGAGTGCAGGCGTAAATGCATCCGATTCTTCCTCATAGGCACTTACTCATGATGCCACGTGTAAACACCGAATGCAGGAGCAAAGTAGCATTGTGTAAATAATAATGAAGACCAAAGCAAAAGTTGCTTAGAATTGGCCATTCTATAACATTCCAAAAGTAAACTTAACAGTGAGCCACCCCTTTAATTTTTAAGATGAAAAAAACACACACACAGACCTCAAGTTATTTTTAGACTAATCAGTAAATGTAAAGCAGTTTTCAGAGAACCGAGATTGCAAACTGGAGATATGCTGAATAAAAAGTGAAATAACTCTTAAACCACACAGAATAGAAAATTAAAACCATTTGCAAATTGTCTCAGAATATTGTTCTCTACAAGATGCTGAAAATTAAAAAAAAAAAAAGCATTTTCAAATGTTGAAGTGATGTACAATATTGCACTGCTCAAAATCTATGGTTTAGCTATAGATTATCTGTTGCCCTGTTTTAAAAGGGTGGTTCACCTTTAAATTTTAGGCATGTTATAAAATGGCGAATTCTAAGCGACTTTTCAACTGGCATCCATTTTTGCTTTTTGAATTATTTGCCTTTATCTTCTGACTCTTTCCAGCTTTCAGATGGGGGGGGGGTCAGTGACCCTATTTAAAAAAAAACTGAAATGCTCGGTACGGCTACTTTTTATTACTCATCTTTGTATTCAGGCCCTCTCCTTTTCCTATTCCAGTCTCATTCAAATCAATGCAGGGTAAAGGTGGCCATACACGGCGAGATCCTAACAAACTGTAAAGGGCGGTCGGATCACAGGACCACATCAACGAACAGATGCGGCCGCGATCCAACAGGATTTTTAGTCCCATCCGATCGAGATCTCGATCGGGGAAGCCCGTCGGGGGGGGCCCCATACATGGGCCAATAAGCTGCCGACTGTCTGTCTGCAGCTTTTCTCGGCCCGTGTATGGCCACCTTTACTCGAGTAATTTGGACCCTAGCAACCAGGAGAACCGAGATTGCAAACTGGAGATCTGCTGAATAAAAAGCGAAATAACTCCTAAACCACACAGAATAGAAAATTAAAACCAAATTGTCTCAGAATATCGTCCTCTACAACATGCTGAACTTTGGTTTAAAGGTCAACAAACCCATTTAAAAGAGCATGTTGCAACACAGCCACATCATTTGTGTAGTTGCCAGCAAGTTACCACAGGACTTTACAATGATGTTAAAAAAAAAAAAATAGGGGTTAGAGAATATAGAGCTGGATTTACAGTGAGGTATCTCATCCACAGAGGCTTGTCAGTTGTGATACTGCACTGCCACCCCCAAGATAAGGCTGAAATACTAACAGCGGTCACTGCACTCACTGGGACTTGAGTTAAACCCATTCCTCATACAATAAAGTAATACCCATAATGCATCTAACAACGCCAGCAAAATTACAGATCAATATATGACCCAAATGGTTTTCTTTTAATGCCATATGTTGCCCTCTCTAGAACAGAAATACAAGGATACTACACACGAGCATCCAGTCTAGAAATACAGAATTCTAAAGGAGTCCTCTCAAAGCAAAAACCCCACAACAAATAGCGCCTGAGAAGTGCGAATCCGCACAATGAATCCCCAGCAATATGGAGCGCTTAGGCCCACAATCACTCAGGGGGCGCGAAGGCACATTTATACCTTCAAAGTGAAACGCTGCGACCACAACACACTATGACGCAAATCTATATCCCTCCACCAAGTCCGGGGCACATAACCCACGTCAAGAATCAATGTAAAGCCGCAACGCTATGAAGCAGATTTTATCAGAGCACGGACATTCTAGATAAGCGGGGCCTCGTCTAGAAAAAGCGAACGCGGCTCATATCACATACCTGTTTCAGCCTGGACATAAGCACGTTCTTCACTCCGGACGCATCGAGGCTCCTACGCTTTAGCTCAGTTTTGAGATCAATAACACGCAAGTCGACCAATTTTTTCCGCTCAGTCGTTGTGTCCGAGGAAGCCATGTTAGGTGGCGAGGTTTCCACACCAAGATGCCGCCGAGTCACGTGACGCATAGCGCTCAGTCCCCAAAATCCGGACGTTAATACCACGTGGGGGCGGAAGATCCTCCCACCCTGTGAAAGCCTAGATACGGTGCATCCTGTGATATCATTTATATGCTGGGCAGCAGCAGCTGGACTGACAATGTAGCACAACGCCGACTGTCAGAGGAACGATCTTTTGCTAGTTTTATTTTGGCGTAATAATACTCAATTATTCATTGTAATAGGCTGCGAACAGAGTTAAAATGTCATTATTATTATTAACGTATTTATAAAGCGCCAACATATTCCACAGCGTTCACAATGTAGCTAAAAGCGACATTTGACCTTGTTTTACATAAGTATTAAACATAATGGGGGTCATTTATCAACACTGGGCAGTAACCCATGGCAGCCAATCAGCTTGCAGCAAAGGTAATCACTGATTGGTTGCTATAGGTAACTGCCCATGGGCAAATTTGCCCAGTGTAGATAAATTAGCCCCACTCTGTCCTGAGGTAAAGTAGAAGTATCAAAAACGTTATGTACACAATATGTAAGGCACAACAAAGTGGCATGCTGTTTCTCTTTGAACAATTTTCTACAGTAACTTTAGTTTTTTTTGTTTTTTTTTATAGGAGAAGGAAAGTCAATTGCCACTTGTCATTTGCCACTTGCCAAATGTTAGGCACCCCTAAGTGACTGTATTTACTTACCTGACACCCCGGGCCTTGCTCCTAACAGCAGAAAACTGCACCGGCCCTGGATTCGTCCAGCGAGCGCCATGAAGTGATCCTCTTTCTGCTTCTTCACTCTTCAGATTTCCCAGGGCAGACGCTTGTGCAGTAGAACGAAATAGCCATCCTTTTTGTTAAAGTTCAGCTTTACACTCCACTACCCATGCACAGCCGCAAGAAGAAAGAGGTGCTCGCTGAAATAACCTGGGCTAGTGCAGTTTGCTGCTGATAGGAGCACACAGGCCCAGTGTCAAGTAAGTAAATGCAATCACTTGGAGGTGCCTAATATTTGGCACCCCCAAGTGGAAAATTACTTTCCTTTAATATTTTCAGGAACATATAAAGTTACAAGGCAAATAGACTTTCAAACAGGTTTTAGAATTCCAAAGGCACCTGATTTTTCATAATACATAGTGACTCATGTAGTACCTCATTAAACTAGAAACAAACCCTTAATAAAAAAAAACCCTACTCTAGGGGGGTAGGGTTTTTTTTTATTAAGGGTTTGTTTCTCCTTTAAAGGAGAAGCAAATGTTGAAACACTGAAGGTGTACAAATATTTGGCACCCCTGACTGAGCTAATTTGCAAAGCTTGTAGCCCAGACTAAAGGTCGCCATAGACGCACAGATAATATTGTACGAAACAAATTTTCGTCCGATATTCGTTGCGTGTATGGTGGAAAAAGAGCCAACCGATATCGTCAGAAGACTTGGATGTCGGCTCGTCGATCGGGCTGGACGGAAAATCTTGATTGGGTGCCTTTGAAGGGACCCAAACATCGCCCATTGTTAGTGCTGAATCGTCAGATACAGGTAGAATTCTATTGTTTCTTCCCGTATATCTACCTGTATATCTGACGATTTAGCTCTACACGTGTGTATTGAAACGAACGATCTTTCTTGGAAAGATCTTTTCCAAGAAAGATCGTAATTGCTACGTCTATGGCCACCTTTATACACTAGTGATGTGCAGGTCCAGATTTTTTGGACCCACACCTGACCCTAGCCTGCCCTTACCCAACCCGCACACGGCCTGACCTAGCTCAGCTCATTTAAAGACCCATGTCCAACATGCCCCACAGTGACGTCACGAAAGGGGCAGGGCAGGCGCAAGTCTACAAATGGAGGAGCCGAAAGTGTTAGGTCGTGGACGGGGAGAGCGCAAAACATTGTTCAATCCGAATCCGTACGTGACGGGCACTAACATATTCTACACAAGAATGAAGCGCTCACCTCCGTCTCTTTTCCCTTTGGGACTAGGTGCTTAGCAGTCAATTTCCCACTCTGCCATGGGTATCAATCATATACAATCTCCAACAAACCGCAGCACACTGACACGTTGTTTCTGTGAAACTTTTGTGATTTATTGGCTCAGTAGACAAAAAATGTCTACTGAGCCAATAAATCACAAAAGTTTCACAGAAACAACGTGTCAGTGTGCTGCGGTCTGTTGGAGATTGGGCACTAACATATTGGCAAACGCAATGTTTTAACTTTTACTTCTCCTTTAAGGGCCATACAGGATATTCATTGTCAATGCTGCCTTTAATTTTTTTCCACATAGCAGTGCACTAATTAAAAGTGCCATGTGTGCAGATATGAGGGAGGTTCTAAATAAGTCCTAAATTATGTTTCTACACAAAATTCTCAGGAAACTGGCCTCAAAATTTTTGTGTGTTCACTCACATGGGTACAGCTTAAAGTAGTGCTGTCCAACTGGCAGCTTGCAACCCCTCCCCCCCCTTGTGTGTTCCCCACACCTAAAATTCAGGCTGTAAATTCCTGCACTGTTCACACCTGTAATCCCCCGTGCATTGTTCACACCTGTATCACTTCTATTGTTTACTCCCCTAAAGCCGTGTACTGTTTACACCTGTAAAGCCCTGTAAAGTTCACCCCTCATACATTCTCATACATACTGATAATGTCCCTCCCCACCCCTAATTTGCACATGCAAATTAGGATTCGGATTTGGTTCGGCCGGGCAGAAGAATTTGGCAGAATCCGAATCCTGCTGAAAAAGGCCGAATCTTGGCCGAATCCCGAACCAAATCCTGGATTCAGTGCATCCCTAGTTGAAAGAAACACAATCCTCTGGTAGCCAAATTATTAAAAAAAGACTGAATATTTGGTTCACTTTGTGCAAATCTATAAAGGTTCACTAAAGAGTTGCGGATATACTACAGACAGACAGACACTTATGTACACAATAACTTACTGCTAACTGTAGGGCTACGTACTAATGAACCAGAAAAAAACATTTCTGGCAAATTGGTAACCCTTTATGAGTATATACACACAGATGTCCTAAATTTTCAGGTAAAACTATAGATATAGTAGAACCAGCAGCTGCTTGCGAGAACAGGGGAATTTTTTGTCGTCAGAGTTGTGTAGTGCTCTAACCTGGTGGTCTAGTGGGGGGACGGCAGGGACGCCTGCCGCCTCCTCGGCGGGGATGCCTGCCGTGCCGTCTCTGCCATTAGGCCACAGGTACCTGCTCTCTAGGGAGCGTGCGGCGCGCTGCTGACTGATTTAAAGGCGCTGGCGTGATGACGTCAGCGTGCAAGGGCGCGAAATTCAAAAAGTATAAATAGCCTAATAGGGCTTCCAGACCTTGCCCGTTATAGTAGTTTGTTCCTGGTGCTATTTGAGCTTTGTGCTATTCTGTTTGAACCTGTTTGATTCCTGTTGTGACCCCTGCCTGGCTTTTGACTATTCTGACCTCTGGATCCTGATTCTTGCCTGAATACCGACTACCTCTACTGCTTAACCCCTCTGATTGACTTCCTGGTTTGACCCTTGCCTGACTGACTACGTTTATTCTCTGCCTGCCCAGACCCAGCCTGATCTGACTACTCTATTGCCTAACGTCTTGTACCACAACCTTCTGCCCATAGACTTTACCTACAGTAGTGCCCCTTCGCTTGTTTAGAACCTTTCGTCTTGCTACAGGCAGAAGCACGAGCCGAGACCAGGGTGCTTGGCATTGGTTCTAGATTCAGGGTGCCAACCGTTACAAGTTGTCCTTGTTCTTTGTCCTTTTCAGCTTTGAAGTATAACACCAGTTGAGAAAAGGGCAACACATTTAGCATATAACTAGTAGTTACATGTATGTTTTTTTTGTCAATGATAGTCAAATAAACATAGTACTCAGGGTTTGTAAAAAAGGCACATATCCGCTAAATACGTATTTCCTATTTAGTGCTTAGTTGATGATCTGCGCAAGGTGTCCATCTAGGGACACCAGAGAGTAGATACTATAGATATTAAGGGACTGTCAAGGAGCCGGGAGCCCCCTCTGGGGAGTAGTCCGGATCTAGGAGGAAGCCCCTCAGGAGGGATCAGGGTCGTGGTATCCAAGGGTAAGGCAGGAGAATAAACAAAGTCCAAGCACAGGTCAAAAGACAGGCGGAATACAAACAAAGTCCAGGGCCAGGCAGGGGGTCAAATGGCAGGCAGAGTATCAGCGAAGTCCAAGTCCAGGCAAGGGGTCACAACAAGGAATCAGGCAGATATAAGCAGGGGAAACAGCAAGGGAACCCACGAATCTCTCAGGGAACAGGATCCTATTTTCTGGCGCCTCAGGCGTCCTTTTATCTTTGAATTTGGCGCCCTTGCGCCAGCGTCAGCGCGCCTGCGACCGTCGCGCCGTGCTGGCGTCACAACGCCGGCGTCGGAACCCACGTGGGTTCCCTGGGCGCCGCCATCTTGGATTCTTCGCCGCCGGGAGCGGACGCGACTCCTCGCGCTCCCGGCGGTCTTGACAGGGACATTGCCTGTTTGATACAGGAGATTTTACATGATTTAACTCAATAGATATCTAAAGCATGATGTTCACTTACAGTGGTCAACACATGTATCTTACTATCTTATACTTTCTTTTTCTTTTCTTTTTGCCTCTATTTAGTTCACTTTGGTCATTTTTTCTCTTGCTATATGCTTAATAAGTATTGGATTGCAGGTTTTGGTTAAATAGTATGCAGGTGTGGTAGCTGAGATTTTCCAGATAAAAGATCTTTCCATAATTTGGATTTTCATATTTTAAGTCTACTAGAATCATGTAAACATAAAATAAACCCAACAGGCTGGGTTTGCTTCCAATAAGGATTAATTATATCTTAGTTTGGATCAAGTACAAGGTACTGCTTTATTATTACTGAGAAAAGGGATATCATTTTTAAAAATGTAGATTATTTGGATAAAATGTAGTCAATGGGAGACAGCCTTTCTGAGCTTTCTGGATAATGGGTTTCCAGATGCCATACCTGTATTAGCGTTATCTCATATATATCATATATTATCGGAATGTACTAACGTTTACTGTTGTTGGAGACTTTATTGATTAATAATTTTGCAATAAAAATTTATTGGAACATAATTGTGTAGCCCCCCCACCAAAACAAAATACAGCCCCCTGGATCCTGTGGCTGTCTTAGGTCTTAAGGTCTATACAGATATCTTTGTTTAACACATTTGATACATTGTGGCTCTGAATATGTGGTGCATCACATAATTCACTACAATACAGTGCTCTGTGTGTAATACTGTATAGTGGTGTGTTATAAATCTATAATAATATATGTAAGACATGCGACACAAATGTTTCATTTGAAGGTATAAAAACACATCAAAATAGTCGATGATTTGCTCCCATGTTGAACAAAAAATGTTTCCTGACTTCCAGATGCCAGATAAGTGACTAAAATACACAATATAAAGAATATATAAATAGCCTTGTATTTTCTCCTGCAATTGGCCTGCTGAGGCTATCAAAAAGCCTTGTATGTTTTAAGACATCTGGTTTGTGAAATCAATAAAAGTATTTTTTTGTAAAAAAAAATTATTACATTTTTTTTATATTTTTTGTAAATGTTTAGTAAATCATATTGGTATAGGGCTTATACACAGAGAGCCTTATTTATATGCAGCATGTGCTTTTCTTTCTAGCAGCTTTTGTTAACTGGCCATACATTTAAACTGTAAGCCTTGCACTTTCCCAAGATGCCTTGACATACAGCTCACACCACAGCTTTCCAAAGGCGGTCATATATTTTGAGTCCCTGTCAGAACTAGACTTTGCAGCTACAAATCTGTACCCAAACATGCTTTACTGCAGTCACTAATTCAGTCTCTAAAAGCTGCACAGCTTTTCTCTGCTTTTTTATTTCTTACTCATCCCTTTCTTACTTCTCACATACTTCATTCACTGTTCAAGATATTGCTGAACACTTTAAAAGGCAAAATCGACTCTATGAAATGACTCTATGAAATGACATTGTCCAGCAACATCCTCCTCCCTCCTTAAAGGGGTTATTCACATTTAAGTTAACTTTTTATATGTTATACAATACCCTATTCTTAGCAACTTTTAAATTGGTATTAATTTTTTATTTATTTTTAATTATTTGATTTCCTTCTCTGCCTCTTCCAGCTTCCAGGGTTACTGTTTTATTATTCAAATTGTCAAAATATTGCTTTGTACCTAATACTAAAACTATAACCTACCCCTTTAAGAGAAGAGGCAGACGGGGCTTGTGGCTCGGGAAGGGCACCAGGGGTTGTCTTTGCACCTGCAGCATGGGGCCCTGAGGTCCCCCCCCCCATTCTTAGTAACCTGACGTTTTTTGCACCCTTTTATCTCTAAACTACTTGAGTAGTAAGAATATAACCATCTAACCCGAGTTTTTGATTTGCATTGACTAACTAAATACAAACTGATCTTTATTCACAGCATTCAACAGTAACTACTATAATCAACTCACAAATGACCTTTGCAAAAACTAAAAAAACACCTCTCCTTATAGGTGGCAAATAATTAAGATTTAGGCAGGTCTCCAATATAAATGTTTCTATTGGTAGCCTCTCCAAACACAATTTTCACCCTTTTTTGTTCACATTCCCTGTGAAGGGAAACTGTATTCCGGCAAATCCAAACATTATGAATTCAGTAAATCACTCATTTCAAAGACAGAATACCCATAACTCAGATCCATTTAATTCCACTATCATCCCTTTCCCCCAAGTCCAGTGTCTTGGAGTTAGTGAATGTTTTTCCCAGATTTTGCTGCAAAAAAAATGTCCAAAGACTCCCATGTATTGTGCAAAACAAAGTCGCCACAAAAAATAGCCCGTTGACTTTAATGCAACTTGTGAAGTTTCACAAATCCTTGCAAAAGTGAAACGGGACAGGTTCACTCATCACTAGTTAAATTTAATTCTGCCCCTTTTCTTCTCTCCTCCCTTACATTTTAAGCCACTGCCACCTGCCATAGAGACTTCTGATTTTGCCCAACCCCATATCTCATGTCTCCCTTTTTATATTTAGATAGCAACTTTGAGTAGAACCCTTTTTACCATTTTCAGCCATTAATCTATATAAGCTGTATTTTTAATGTGTAAGCTTTCTGTTGTAACGTAGTATGTTGCTGCTTTAAAAATTCTTGTTAATGGCAATAAAAATAGTCCCCAAAAAGCTTTTGCATATGCATTATCTATATAGCTACATTTTATCTATAAGACCAAGGGGGCTGTTTTAGATTGACTTTTCAGAACGAGCAATCTTTGAGGAAACCCCACGTGAGTTTCCCTACTAACACAGGGTTTTGGGGTGAAAAAGCTCAGCCATTACGCAGTAAAAACGTTGCTTACGTTTATTTGCCAAAGTTTTTCTCTGTTCCAAAAGCACATTCGGGGAAAATTACAGAATTGCTTTTTCGGACGAAAATCCCATGTTAGTTAGGTAAACTCACTCAGTGTTTGATTAAAGATTGCTTATGCTGAAAAGCACAAGGAATCTTAAACAGCCCTGTGTTGCTATTTTTTCTTTCAAAATGTTATTTCCTATTCAAAGCTTAATTTATATAAAAACATCTTTATTACCAATAAAGAACAAGTAACATAAAATAATACTGAAAATGAATTTAACCCAAAGTATGTCCCATATTTTCAGGAAGGAGAAAGACGTACCACCATTTATAGTTCAGTCCATTGCAGAGAGTGAGAGTGATGTTGGCCTGGATGATTAAGGCTCATCTAAACCAATGGGAGCCATGCCTTATCAGATTGGTTACTTGTTCCTTGATGTAAGTATTCCATCCACTTGGGGGCACATTTGCTCGAGTGAAGGAATAGAATAAAAAAACTTTGAATTTTAAATTTTTGTTTTGGCTACTTCGACCATTGAATTGGCTACTTCGACCTTCGACTTCAACTGGAACGATTCGAACTAAAAATCGTTTGAATATTCGACCATTCGATAGTCGAAGTACTGTCGTTCGATTGAACAATTTTTCGTTCAATCTAACTATTTGCGGTAAATCCTTCAACTTTGATATTCGAAGTCGAAGAATTTACATTCGGCAGTCGATATTCGACCATATGTAAATCTGCCCCTAAATGTCCTGTATTCTATCAACTTAGTGGGTGTCACGTTCTTCCACGTGAAATTCAGCTATCCACATGGCCTAACTGCACTGGTACCTTCCAATTGTCCCACATGTCCTAGTGTTTGTTCTGTTTTAAAAGATGTTTAATACATTTATTAATGAAGGCCCTTCCTTCTGCTAACAATAGGCAAGACTTTGAATAAAAAAATTATCATTTTAAGATATGGTTACTCATCTCCAAGTTTATTGATCCATCATTAATGCTGGAGACATTAAAGCTTGTTTTGTTACATATTTGCATTAATTAAAAAAAAAAAACGGAACCAGCATGTATATTTTGATACCGCAGAGTCAATTTTACTTTGATAGAGGATGAAAACGTTTATTTATACACTACTTGTGGACTATGGCTTCCTAGTATTTTAGCCTTATGAACAGGTATTCATGGACTTTATGTATAGGCTCCTATAATTAAAGTTAGCAATGTGCTTACCCATCAGATACTGTAGTCCTTGGTGGAGGCAAGGTGTTGGCAGAAACAACCTGAATATTGTACTAAAGGGGAGAATAGGAGTGTGATACCATGCATACTCTTCCCCCTCTTTCTGTAATCTGAAAGCAAGCTCAAGTGCGAAGTGAAGCATGTCGTGATGTGCAGGTCAGGGAAATCTCGACCCACACTGACCCTAACCAGCAAAACCTTAACCTGCACTCAACCCTAATCTGCAAAATGTTGCCATTGTAGGACCCATACCTATGACATCTCGCTCTGTAGGCTACTTCTATGTGTGCCTCTCGTTCCAAGACAGGGAATAGTAAGAGTTTAATACCCCAGTCTGGCCCACACCCAACCCTAACCCACAATGGTTGGCCAAGTTTCAACCCAAACCCACCCAACTGGTGTTCAACCTGTGGTTTTCATATCAACCCACACATCACTAGTAGCATGCACATTCTATATAGGTTAGACACCTATAAAGCTGCATAGATTCACATATACACACACAAGTAGTAATTATCACAGATGCATCTTACAGACTGCTCTGAATTATAAGCAACAACCTATACCTAATTATCAGTCATGCAACACTGGTAAATAGCATGTATATTGCATTGAAACTGAAGTATACTCCCATAGAACTTGTGTGGTTACTCACATGGCTTTAGCTAAATGTTATGTTTCTTTTAAACCTTCTGTATGCAAATTCAAGGATTCTTCATTGGGGTTCAGTTCTCAGTATATATGAATGTTTCAAGTTTTTCCCATGGTTCCACAGCACATATCTAATGTTGGTCATATGCTGATCATTTTATCATATAGTTTGATCAACTTTCCTCAAACCTCCACAATGCTTAAACTATGACTGAAAGCCTGATACGTAGGGGTATATTAATTGAAGAGTGAAGTTAGAGATCGCCCAGTCCGCTAGTGTGAAATGCCGCCATTCTCCATATTTTTATGGGAATTTGAATCAAAGGGTTAACTTTCACCCATTGATAAATACTCTTTTAAAAACACCATAGAAATGAATGGAGAGTGGCAGAATTTCACTTAAGCGGACTGGGCAATCTCTAACTTCACTCTCTGATAAATATGCCCCATAGAAAGAACAGTATAAGCAGCTGAACATAAACACAAAGGCCTACACTTTTACACAATGGCCTAATCAATCAGTCATTGATAGATATATGCAATTCGGTTATCAGCATTTGGGGCCATTAAATATGTATATATGACTATGTTTTGTTTAAATCAAAACACAATAAAACAGCTTTTATCTGCTGAATGCAATCCACTGGGAAAAAAAGTAACAATCCTCTGCTCAGTTGGAGATCACAGCCCACTTTCTTCACCCCTTGATGGAATTATACAATAATTACCACAGCTACAGAAGTACACACCCAGTAAAAAGCATATTCTGGAGCTCTGCACCACAGAAGAAGGGTATATGTAAAAACAGCTATATGGCATATAAAAAGTGTCATATCAGGGGCAAAGAGGCCCTGCTTGCTAGGGCTTTTCCATTCTAAAAGCTCTAATGCAAAAGTTCCTAAAGTGCTAAATCCACGGGAGATTTTGCAGGATGGTGTCTGATCAACAAAATGTATCCTACAAGTAGGATGAAGTCGCATAGGTTAAAATATAATGGGACTGATACAAAAATCTGATGTGTAAACCACATGAAAAATTTTCCATCGAACAAGACACAACTATAGTATGTGCATGCTGCATCTTCACCCAACGAGATAAAATCTGATGGTGTCTGACTGACTTTTTTTTTCTCCTTCTGAAACATATTGAATGTTGGATGTAGTTTATGAACAAATTACACCATCCGACTTAATCTGATCCGATTTAGAATCCTACAAATCTCATGCTGTTGCGTGGTGTTTTGTGCAGTTGCATGGCAGGATCAGATAAAATCTGACCCTCAAAATCTCCCGTGGAGTTTTAGCCCCAACTATGGGGCTGACTGGCAGGGCACAGCCTAATAGTAAATTACAGTTGCATTTGGGAAAGATACATACAGTGCTGCAGAATATGGTGTATAATGAAGGATGTATAAATGCTCTATTAGTAGAGCTGGGAAATACATTTTGGGTGAACAATAGGTACTCTTGAAAATATTATAGTGAGATATAAAGTGCTTTAATTTATCTGTTGCATTGTTAGGCATTGTTTGTCGCTTGTGATTATTTATGAGAGAATGCAGGCGACCAGAGACGGAACTAGGTGGGGGCGGGCCGTGCAGCCGGGCCCCGCCCCCACCCTCTTCCGTGCAGCGCTGCAGCCGCTGCAGTGGGCCCTGGCCCATTTGCACCCCTGCTACCCCGGTAGTTACGCCACTGCAGGCAACAAATCTCCCATTTTAAATAATTGATATCGCTGGCGGTATGACCAACATATCGCTAAATCACCTGAAGTTTACTGCAAATTAAGGGATAAAGAATTAGGGATATGTTAGTGATATCGACAGTAGGGTTACCACCTGGCCGGTATTTTACTGGCCTGGCCGATAAAAATGATGTTTGATCCCAATGTTATGAATAGGGAAAAAAGATAAATATATAGGAAGGCCAGTATTCTTTTTCAGAAAAGGTGGCAACCCTAACCGACAGCGATTTCAATTATTTCAAATGGAGAGGCATTTGTCGCCCGCAGACGCTCATAATCTCCCAGTCGACAGCTAACCTAAAACCCCCAGAAATGGTTTCAAACTTTCCATTAATGACTGCCCTTACAAAATCATACTGAAAAGAAGTTAAGTCATAAAAAAAATTAAAAAGTGATCAAAGCTTTGAGTTATTAGTTATTATCCTCTAAGTTTGGACAGCAGCACATACTCCAAGTGGGCTGGATGATGATATGACAGCGATACAAAGGAGGACAACACCCATAAGGTCTCTTATCAGGGCTAGAACTACAGAGGAAGCAGACCCTGCAGTTGCTGGGGCCCAGGAGGTATAGGGGCCCCATGAGGCCCTAATTCATATACAATTTGAATAAATACTGGTAAAACAGGTCAATCTCTAGACATTTTGGGAGCCTGAAAGATAATTTTTTTGTGGGGCCCAGTAACCTCTAGTTTCACCACTCTTATTCCTTTCTCTTTGTATGCAGCCTCTCATAACAGGAAACATACATGTACACGTCAATAAGTATAACAGGTTACAAATGTACAACGGTGTTTCAATTGTTCCCGTGGGCAAAAAACGACGGCATCATTCAGTCCATGACACCCTCCCTACACTACCCACTACTAAACAGCCTGCGCTCATGTAATACACCACGTAAACAACAAGACAGTGAGTTAGAACGGTGGTAGGCGCTTGCGGGCCACGTGACAGTATCATCCGGGTTTTGCGGCGCAAGCATTCGACGTCACGTGACTCGGCGGCATCTTAGTGTCCAAAGGTAGCTACCTAACATGGCTTCCTTGGGCACTACGACTGATCGAAAAAAATCGTCCGACTTGTGTGTCATAGATCTCCAAACTGAGCTAAAGCTAAGGAACCTCGACGAGTCTGGAGTGAATAACGTGCTCATGTCCAGGCTGAGGCAGGTATGTGCTGTAGGGCGTTCTCGCTACTGCAGTCGGGCTGCTCGGGCGGGCCTAGCGATCTAGACGTTTCATATTGAGCAGCTTTATGATCAGATACTGGCCAACCTCGCATCTTTTTATTTATACCCTGGAAGCTCTGTTTAGTATTTGTCATCTGGATTGTAATTTATGTCTACATGTGTAATATACTCCTGCCTTTAAGGAAACGACGTGCCAGTGTTTTGCTTCCACTGGACTCATGAAATCCTCTGCTGGGGACTTGTTTTTTGTTTTAAATGTGAACTAATGGCATTATTGTGTCACAGGCCACGTGAGTGCAAGCTTGTTGCCTCTTATGTACTATACATTTATTTAGGCCAGGCCTTCTGTATGGTGACATTTATTTGTACCTGAGCAAAGCCTATTCGCAATTCCTCCCCATGATGAGCAGCTCATATTTAGGCAACAACGAGATGGATAATAACACAGTAATGCAAGAAGCAGGCTATTTATCTCTCAGTGGTTCCCAAAAAGACACAGAGTTTAGAGCTTCATATTAAAAAAAAAAAACAACTCACCGATGTTCTAGTCATTCCTTTGGGATTTTTAGACTTATATTTATGAATGAGTGAAAGTTAGAGATCACCATTTGTTAAATACTGTTCTAAAAATCCCATAGGAATGAATAGAACGTCTGTAAGTTTTTATTTATAAAGCTCTAAACTCCCATTTTGATAAATGTGTCTGTCCCTTAAAGGCTATAGCAGACGTGGTATTTGTTTGCCCTCTTGATTCTTATTATTACAGTCGAAGAGATTTTTCTGTTATTTTTCCGCCACTGCAATTCATGGATGTCTAAACACTGTCATTGGGCAAGTGTTCTCTGGTTATTTTCGTGCACTTTGTATAGCTACTTCCTATTCTTCATCACTTTTTGTTTTGGATATTGACCAGCGGGGCTCATTTAAGGTCATAAATGTTGGCTTGTACACGTGCAGTTACATATAGCAACCAATACTTTCGCTGCTTTCATTTTATAACAAATAGTTTCCTTTTATAAGCTGCTTGGTTGCTACTGGCTACTGCGTTTGTGCTGTTTAGCTACTGTATTTGTAAATGAGCCCTCAAATGATACTCGTGCTGAATAGCAGTTTTTTAGCTGTCCCATATTAATGTGATGTCCTTTGTTGAAATTAGACCCTCATTTGTTCCCTTGATTTGTCTCTGCAGACATTCTGAATATAACTGGGTCATACTGCAGCGTTTTATTTGCCTGAGCCAGAAGACGGTGCAGCAGTTATTCATTTTAGGGAAACTGAGCTAATATACATTTGGCTGGAAATTAGCAGTCTGGCTTTCCAAAGTAACCTATAAAAATAATATTTATATTGCCATGTGACAGTGAAAATCTTTTCTCCAGCCATTTCAGTATGACACATAAGCTTCAAAATGTACGTGATTAATGTTATTCAGTTCAAATGGATTGTTGGTCAGTTGTAGTGAAGATTCTTTGGGAAGTATATAGCTTAATTGATTGTCTTGCAGTTCAGATGCTTATATACTTTTCATTAATTTATAGCCCAGAACCTAAGGTATGTGGTGTTAAAGAATTGGCACCTTTGTGTAAATAGTATATGTATGTGCAGATTTTAAGATATGTGATTATTCAATCTGCGTTCTTTTCAATTTAAAATGCTTTATCGAGATATGTTTAGCATATAAAGCAGACGCATTGTATAACTGTTACAACTGGGGAAAAAGAGAAAAGTGAACACTAATTATACGTGGTTATAGAGAAGAAAGACAAGGCTGTTTTTAGGTTTTGGGTGTAGTTGTCAATAATTTTTTCCATACTCGCTCTGTGCTCCATGTGTTGAATAAGGTGCTGGATAGAGGGAGTGCCTGTTTTTGTCCTAAGGTTTTGCAATGAGAGAGGTTTCTGTAGTGAATGTGTGTAATAACAGCTTTTTGGATGCTTATGGAAGGTCCATTGAGTATAGTTGCAATAGTGCTATTTGGGACTGCTGAGGTAAGTAACATAGTAAGTAAGGTTGAAAAAAGGCACACGTCCATCAAGTTCAACTATGAGCTATCTTCCATAACCCTGTATTCCCTCACTTGCTAAAAAGCCATCCAACCCCTTCTTAAAGCTATCTAATGTATCAGCCTGTACAACTGATTCAGGGAGAGAATTCCACATCTTCACAGCTCTCACTGTAAAAAACCCTTCCGAATATTTAGGCGGAACTTCTTTTCTTCTAATCGGAATGGGTGACCTCGTGTCAGCTGGAAAGACCTACTGGTAAATAAAGCATTAGAGTGCAAGTTACTGTTTACCAAAGTAAAGACTTCCTTCCAGAAAGGTTGTACAGAGGGGCAAGTGCCACCACAGCCCCTGTTGTCTCCAGCGTGATTTGGAGATGTAAGTCCTCCTCCCATTTGCACATGCATGGAAATGTATGGTCTTCAGCTTTGTAGCTGTAGATAACCGCATTCTGACAAAATTACTTACCCATTTCAGGTTTTATTGCATAGGTGTTCAATCATAATATCCTGTCCTGATGTTTTAGCGTCCAGAGATAGGTGTTCAATAGATGGAGTACGGGTATATTTTTGGGTGTGTGGGTTTTTTTTTTTTCCACCAAGTCCTCAAACTTATGTAGCAAAGTTGCAAAATAGAGATGACCTATATTGGTTAGCCCTCTAGTAGTCCACTCTTGTAGAGAGAGATTTGGAATTAATGAGTTCAGTACTGTAAGTGGTGTTACTAAGGAACGAAAAGTGTCAACACAGCATCTGGCTATTCAATTTGAGTGTTTTTTTTTTTGAGTGTTTTGTTGTTCACTTGAAAGACAGCCAACATTGCTCTAATCTAATATGAGAGAGAACACATTAGCTAAATGTAGGCACCAGCAGTTTCCCGCCTTAGAATCCTGTTCTTTTTATTTGAATTTCAAAGCATCACTGTTAATCAGCCTCTCCTTCTCATAGACCACACATAGATTCCAAACTTGCCCTTCGCTACGTGTGTTGCTCTGCATATTGTTTTTAAAGGGGTTGTTCACCTTCCAAACACTTTTTATTCAGTTTAGATGTTTTCATATTGTTCACCAAAATTAAAGACTTATTTTTGTCAATTGCTTTCAATCCTTTTTCTTATTTCTTACTGTTTTTCTGAAATTGAAGTATGTCTCAAGTGTCTAGTCTGGCAGCTCCTGGAGCATGCTAAACTGTTACAATTGGATATGTTTAGGGGCTACATGAATTGATACATTTCTCAGCAGTATCTTTGGAATATTAAAAACAATTGTATCAATTCTAATAGCTGTCTTTAATGAAACTCAGGGATTCTGCTTAGCAGGGACAAAGATAACAAATGCATCAAATAAATGTATCCATTTATTAACAGTTAAAGAGCAAGCAACTCCCCGGGAAGCTTTGGAAGGTAAAAAATGAAATATTTCACTTCAGTATTTAAAAAAATGATCACAATTAGAAAGTATTGCACAAAGTCTTTTTCTGAAAATAACCAATAACTGCTACCAACTAGTACTCCTTACAAACATCACAAAATGAAGGTGCAATCAGGGAACCTTTGAAAATGAAAAGTCCGTTATTTTATTTAATCCATTTTAAAACAGAGGGTCCCCGAATTCGTTGTGAAAGATTCGGCCGAATACCAATCCGAATCCTAATTTGCATATGCAAATTAGGGGCAGAAAAAGAAAAAGTGGAAAAAAGTTAAGCCGAATCCTGCTGAAAAAGGCTGAATCCTGAACCGAATCCCTAATACACACACTGGCACTCACAGGATTTTAACAATGAAGGTAAAAGGTGTAGAAAAAACAAAGGTTTATTCATCCAAGTTTTCGGTTCCTCACAGGAACCTTTATCAAGGAAACCCAGTGCAGAGTGGAAGTACAAAATATATAGCCAAAGAGAGGCTAGGTGATTAAAAGAGCCCGCCCACCTTGATGACTCCTAGTAGTGAAAAACACACCTGTGAGAATAAAATGGCCCTCTGGTTGTAACAATGGGCTCCTGTATGTTGTAGTTTTCAAATTTGCCAACTCCTATACACATACCCAGTCGTGGGATCAAGATGTAGCAAGTAAGTCGCTTGGCCATATCCCTGTATCCGTATACACTACAGTATATGTGTGTGTATGTATGTGTGTATATATACACACACACACACACACACACACACTATGAAGACATATTTTTCTCGCTCTATAGATATATTTGCAAAATACTAACTTGTAGGTAAGAAGTAAACATGCAGAGGAGATCCAAATGCCACTGCCATGTGACTTCCCTATTTCTGTTTTGGCAGCAGTCATGAAATATTTTAAATGCCTTGCATATCCTTCTGAGCCAGGGAAATCTGATGTGGGAGTGTGCAGGTGGGAATGTAAAGGAGAAGGGAGAGGTCTCAAATAATTTAAGTAGGCTTCATGTTGTGAACATTGTTCTGATGGCAGGGGTACACACTAAGTCTAATGGCACACCAGGTGCAGCCTTTGCTTGTTCCATCCAACTAACTCTGTGTCTGCCAGTGTAGACACACGGGGTGGATATCTGCACAAACATGCATTGTTTTGGTGTATTAGTGCACCAGTGCCTGCATCACGGTGACTGACCGCTCTGAAGGCAAATTGCTGGTGACGTGGCTTGCCTGTAGCCGACATAGAGAAGGAAAATGAGTTACTGAGAGTGAAGCAGGCTGCTTTTTTTTTTTTGTAAACAAATGTAGGGTATTTTATTTTGGTACCATAGGTTTGTAGAAAGGATGTCATGTATTTTAGCTGAGTAGGTGTAGCAAAACAACTCCTGTCTGTTAAGCAGTGCTAACTTTTGTCCAGTTCAGTGGGGAAGACTAATGGAAGTGAGAGAGAGACACCACTTTAGGGGTGTGTTTGTAAGAGAGTGGGGGGGTCATTTAGTTATTACACCAGTCCCTGGTTTCCCTGCAGCCAGTTGTGTAGCGTTGCTCTTCTAATAGCTCTGACGTGTGACACACAACGATGTGCCAAAAAAAATCAGCCGCACACATCGGTCTCACACTGAATTGCATCTGATTTGCAAGGGCAAGCACAACTGTCCTTTTTGACTCATTGTCTGCAGATACATCAGGCACAATTCTCCCTGGCAACCACATCAACACTAGAATTGTGGAAAATTGCTGCATTGTGGGTAAAAAACCATGCCATTTGCTTTCAAAAGGGCACTTTGCATGATGCATTTGTTGTAAATGACTTCTTGTGTGTTAAAATGGCCACACATGGACAGATTTAATTTGCTGATTCGAGCCCTTTAGACAGATTTGGCACCTTATCTGTTTCTGGGTCCCACCCAACAAATATCAGGTTTGATTTCTTTTCATTCAAGCCCTTTAGACAGATTTGGCACCTTATCTGTTTATGGGTCCCACCCAACAAATATCAGGTTTGATTTTCCTGTTGGATTGAGGGCTGGTGTATTCTGGAACCCCCTGCCCATGTATGATAATATATAAGGATTGATAGATCATTTTAAAAAATTGGTATTTCAGATAAATACAAGGTGAAAGTCTGCATTGATTGCATTTAAATTGAAAGCCATTTTCTCCAGTGCCAAGCCAAGCAGTATTTGTGCCCAAAGCAATACTGCTTGGCCTGGTGTACCCTGCTTGTTCACACTGCAGTCCCCATACCCTACCACTTCCACATACACAACCCGACCGTTGGCCCACAGAGCATCGGTCTGATTGATGTCTACATTTGTGTTTTCAGGCAACATCCACTCCATGTGCCTGCATGCAAGCAGAAGATGCACTTTTTGGTGCAGATCAATAGAGCTGGGGAATGGAGTGGATCCGCTTCTCTGAGTCTCCAAAAAAAAAAAACCCCCACAGGCTGAGACCAGGGACTAATGCCAGAAGTGGCATCAGCTTTTCCCTGTGCCTGCACTCAGATCCATTGCATTGTCCCAGGTGTAGGCACATAGGTGCCTTGCTCCTGCATCCAAACCATCACAATGGGTGCAGGCACAGGGAAAGACTGATGCCAGCATAGTGACTAATTCTTGTCCTGCGTCTATCTGCAGGCTGAGAATCTGCAACATATGGCCTATACTGTGATGTATACACCTTCTGTTGTACAGTACAGCAGAATATGTTGGATCTTTATAAATACAAGATATCACCTATAGGCATTATATGTGTTTGCACTCTCTACATTCTCTAGGAAGACTTAAGGAGTTTTATTTTTACTATTCCTGTGTCTGCCTTTTGTACCTACTTAAATATTTACATTCTGAACATCCTCAATGACAACAGACGAGGCCCCATAACCCAGGGGTGTATTTTGGTGTGGCACTGACATGCTTTTGCTTCTGACTGCATCAAGGGACCACTGGAACCTTTCATAACTGTATAATGATAACCCAGGCCGGTGCAACATTCAGAGAAATGGAGCATCAGCTGGGGTTAAAGGATAATGATTAAGTCACTAGGAGTTCTAAAATGTTGGCACCCGTCTTATACTTTCCTTGTCTTTTAAATCATCCTATATACACATGTATTTAATTTTATTTTATTTTTTTGTAGGCAATTGTGGAATCCATCTGCTAATTTGTGCTTTTCTAAACATTTTAATCTTTTTGAAAAGCGGACATGAAGAGTGAGGTTTCTTCAGATGCACCAAAGAGACAGGAGAACCTTAAAGGGGTGCTCCTGAACCCAGAGGCAATTGGAGCCTCCAAGAGCTTTCCAGGAGAAGTGGAAATGATTACCAGCAAGGTCAGCAATGAGTTCTCCCACTTGTGCAGTGATACCAATAAACAACAGATAGACTTGAATAGCGATGGAACTGAACAAGAGAAAAACCTTGTGGTTCATAAAAAAAGGAAAAGCCAGCAGGCTGGCACATCTTATGCTCAAAGCTGTGAGGTTAAGGAAAACCAGAGACTGTTAAGGCTTCAGCCTCAAAGTGATGAGGACAATGATTCTTCTTTTAGTGACTGTATCTCTTCACCCTCATCAAGTTCACATTTCGGTGACTCAGATACTATGACTTCTGATGAGGACAAGGACAACCCGCGAAGGTATTCTCCTGCAGGTATAAACTCAACTCCTAGAACTCAAAGTGCAAGGGCCCAGAAGTGGCCCCGTCCTCACACAGACTCTGTATCTAGTTTGGTTATGAAGCGGCCTTGCTACCAAGTCAGCTCTCTTAGGAGGCCTCTTCACCGTAAAAGGTTTGTGAAAAATGTCTCTTCTCAGAGAACACAGAAACAAAAAGAGCGAATAATGTTACAGAGGAAAAAGAGGGAGGTGCTTGCCAGGCAGAAGTATGCCTTACTTCCTAGCTCAAGCAGCTCTAGTGAGAATGATCTTAGCAGTGAGTCCTCCTCCAGCTCTTCCACTGAAGGAGAAGAGGACTTATTTGTTTCTCCTGGGGAAAATCACCAAGATGGTACAACTCTTCCTTCAGGTAAGAAGCAAGTTCTCTATGATTAGGGCATAGTAAAATGAACTCTCTTAGTGAATCTTGTTAGCTCCCTACATTTTTGGGTTTTGAAATCATTTAGTAACACAACATCACAGTTGCTGCTTTGCTGTATCCATGGTTTAATTTAAAGGAGACCTATTGTGTAAAAAAAACATTGTGCAAGCGTATTCTTAAATATAGGAGTGTGCTTTAAAACTAAATTATTGGAAATAAAAAAAAAAAGTCCGGTCCACCCATTCCACTTCCTGCTGTCTTCTTTCCCAGGCTGTGCAGGTGAGCTGGCCACACTCTGCATACTTCACTGTAGGACAGGAACCAATCGGCAGCTAGGCTGACTTAATAGGGGACTGAAGCCTGTCTTTGCTTGTGTGACTGCAGGGCTGTGATTGGCTATCCCCCTCCTATCTGGCAGGGACTGTTAGGACACACTCAACCCTCATTTGAAACACAGAAACTGTAGTAGATCTAAAGGGAGCTTCAAGAAAAGGGCTGATTTTGAAGACATAAATTTTTAGTCCAAAGTAAAACTATTTAATTGTTGCCCCTAGTAACGTTCAAGTCCAAATTTTCGTTTTTAACTTTAAGTGTTACTGTTAAAATGTAGACCGTGCATTTGTGTTCTCTCCAACAGTAAATTTGCCACCTGCTTCATGCATTGTAGGAAAGCTCAAGATGGTCTTGGGTGGGGGGTGACATTGGTCTGCTGCCTCAGGTTGTGCCCCATGCAGCGGTGGATCAAATATTTGTAAAGTACTGCAGAATGTTTTTAGTTTATAAATAAGTAATACAAATAATCTGTTGTGGAGGTAATTTATTCTGTGTTTTCCACACCCCCCCCTCCAGTTCTGAAACTTCATAACCCACAAAATATAAATCACAAGTTGAAGGTGCTCTTTGATGGCTAAATAAAGTTTATGAAAACAGAAACCCAGTGTCGTGTTATTTTAGTTACCACTGATAAAACATTAGACCAATATGTTCATTCCTTTGATGTCCCTGCACAGGAATTCTGTGCCCAACTCAATCTGAAGCCTTTAAAATAAACTGTATGTTGTCTGCAGGAAAATAAAAAAGTTAATGTTCGAGCGATGGCAGTCTGGGCGTTTGTCCCTCTTCTCTCCAAACCGTGTGCAGACAGAGAGAAGCAGATCTGCTCTTACACATTTCTGCATGTAGCTGCACTGACCAACACAGTGTCAGCCTGAGACCAGCTAGATAGAGCAGTGATTGGGCTGAAAATACACACTTGTACATTTTTAGGGGCGATCTCTGCTTCGTGTAGTTGCAGTGTGTTTGTCAGTGCAGCTATGCACATACGCATGTAGGAGCAGATCCACTTCACCTGTCTGCAAAACACAGGCAAAGAGAAGTGTGCCCTCTCTCTAAATTGTTGTTGTTTTTATAATAACCGTGTCGCGATTTTCTTTTTTGGCACATGAAATGATCACCTCCCAACTTTATGGCACCCCAGTGATATACAGTTTATACTTGTATATCTGTATTATTCTGATTGTCTAGGTTTATAGCAAATGTCATCACTTCTTAAATGAAAAGCCACATAATTGACCATGGAGTTTTCTACCAAGACATTGTTATGCTTTTACAATGATGCTTTAACATAGTCTCATATTATGCTTCTGTTCCTAGGTGGAATGGATGAGGATGTTGTCGTCATTGAGGCTTCCTCTACCCCTCAAGTCACTGCTAATGAAGAAATTAATGTTACCTCAACTGACAGTGAAGTCGAGATTGTGACAGTCGGTGAAACATACAGGTTGGATTCCTTTAATTGTTTTAATTTCACGCCTAACATTAATTTTGTTTGTTCGGTTAAATATGTTATTCTATTGATATAAGAAATGTCACCTTTAAAAGGGTGGTTCACCCTTAAGTTAACTTTTAGTATGTTAGAGATTGGCTAATTCTTGACAACCTTTCATTTCTGAATTTTTATTTTTTTTTTGCTTTCTTCTGACTCTTTCCAGGTTTAAATGGGGGTCACTGACCCAATCTAAAAAACAAATGCTCTATAAAGCTACAAACGCATTGTAATTGCTACTTTTTATTACTCATCTTTCTATTCAGTTCCTCTTATATTCATATTCCAGTCTCTCATTCAAATCAGTGCATGGTTGCTAGGGTCATTTTAACCCTAGCAACCAGATTTCTGAAATCGCATACTAGAGAACTGCTGTATAAAAAGCTGAAAAATAAAAACCAATTGCAAATTTTCAGAATATCAGTATGTCATACTAAAGGTTAACTCAAAGGTGAACAAACCCATTAAGTTAAATTTTAGTGTGTTCTAGAATGGCTAATTCTAAGCAACTTTTCTATTGACCTTCTTTATTTTTCTTTAGTGCAAGGTCACACCTGGTGCTTTTATGTTGCTTTTTTAAAGAAGCATGGTAATACGTGACCTCGCCTTATAGTTTTTGAATCATTTGCCTTCTTCAATAAATAGTGCCTAAATTAATGTATAGGTGTAAGTTATACCTATAGCAGAGAGCATGTCTAACAGCATCACATTTTAGCAAAACACACAGGTACATACCAATGCAGGTTGGTAGGCAATCCATTAATCTTCCCTACCAATCTGTGTGTATAGTATTCTGCCTGGGTTTAAGCGTGTAATTGCTATATGGATATTAAGAATAGCAACACCCTTGTTAAAAATACCAGTTTTCACTGTTGTATGTGGTTTGCAAGAAATTTGTGTTCCTAATGTCTCTCTCTAATGTGGATGCTTATTGTTTTGTATTTTAGATCCCGTGCCACCCTAGGACACCCCCGATCTCACTGGGGCCAAAACTCGCAGTCTGGAAGAACACAAGAGCATAGGACTCGCAATAGGGTGTCCACTATAATACAGCCTCTGAGGCAAAACACAACTGAAGTTGTGGACCTCACTGTAGATGAAGATGGTAGGTCTGAGTGATGGATTTTGACTTTACACATTTCCATGAAATAATATAGTTCTTTTGTCCTGTCCTAAACAGGTCAACATTTAAAATTGTCTTTCTGCTTCCTGTTTTCAGGAACACAAGCAAAAACAAAATCAGCAACCCACTGAGAAGCTTCCAAAAATTAATTTTTTTTTTTAACCTCAAAAGCTTTCGCTGGAGGGAAGGGTTTGCTTATAAAGGAGCTTCTCGGTGGACTGGGCATTTGTTTTTACTGTGTTCAGTTATAGGGAGGAGAATGTGATGTTTGTTTTATATTTTAAATGCTGTACCTGTAATTGTTCCACATTATCACTGCAGGTTACTGGTTTCTCTCAGTCCATCACTGTGTTACTTAGATAAACATTTTTACTTTTATTCTTAATCATGTTGTCCTGTTTTCCACTGAGCAAGGCAGTTGCTAGTGGGCTGGCAGCATAGATTGTATTATTAGACATTTGTTTTATTCACAAATTGATTTTGTGCATAATGCTTTATCTTCAGAGAGTATTCTCCTGCTGTAAAAGGTTTACATTTATTATTATAGCTTTGCTACCTTTCTGTTGGCCAGATCCCACCGTTGTGCCAACTACCTCTGGCAGAGTGGAGTCCCAGCCTGTCAGCACTGTTTCCAGTAATACCTCTACCTCAGAGCCGGCCTCTGATTCTGTGTCAGGCCTCCTGGGATCTCGGGGATGTGCAGTATCTGAGACCCCTGCCATCCCTCCAAATAGTAACACTGTGGGCACCATAGCAGGTGAGTTGATTCTGGAAGATAACATAAGGGGTTGTTTGCTGGAACTTTGCCTCTTTATACAATCAGCAGTATTCCATTAGTCACGATTGGGTTATTTGCTCATCATATTCTTGGTGTGATTTAGACATTTACATTTTAAGAGTGAGAAAAGATAAAGGCAAAGCAAGCAAAACCTTTATTTATGTGAGTTTGTGAAACTGCACTGACATATGTAAATCTTATATCATTTAAAAGTAAATGATTTGTGATTATAGAATCCCTTACTTTGCGCAAGAATAACGGAGGGTGTTGAGTTTGGAATCATTCTTATTAGGGTTTATTTGAGTACTGAACAAAGCACTGGTTATCTTTGACAGACATGACTTTAAACCTGTTTCAAATAGGTTTCACTATGTATGTATATGCTATAGAGGTGCACTTTTCGTTTCATTAAGATATCTATACATGGACATTTCCATTGTGGAAAGGCCTTCCATTATCAGCCGAAAATAATTTTTAACTGGATGCCTGTGGGCTGGTTATGTCTCTGCTAGGCATTATTATAGCTACCAGCTTGCCTAAAGGCAACTTTACAACATTATCATTATGTAAGTAGCCCAGTCAACTGAAAATGTACAACTTCTGAACTGGAATTTTGTTGAACTGTGCTTTTGTACTGGATAATGCTTATGTTGATCTAATAAAAAACATTAAAACAATGCCAGGAGCAAACTTCAGGTGAAATTCTAGTCTATTACACTACTGGATGCTTATGGGTGAAGGTAGGGTAGGAAGTTGCCAGCCAGTGAATTCTGGAGGTAAGGGAAAAATTAAAACTACAAGGAAGTCTGTGGCATCTCAAAGGGACGCGTGTTTTTAAAACTTTTTGTGTGTGGAGAGGAAGGTTAGTGGTCAACAATATTTAGTTAGTGATGGTAATGGCCAAAAATTGATTAGGAAGTTCTGGTTGCTGTGTATTTCCATAGGAGATAAAGGGTTGATATCTGTTCTGCTGAAAGCAAAACACAGGGCTAAAAAAGGGATAAGGGGTTTTTCTAATTTATTTGACTCACCACGACACTAGTGGTAGTGTAAATTTGAGGATCTAGCAGATTAATGTAGGTGCTTGGTTAAACCTGTTGGTATTATAACTTTCACGTGTTCCAGCTTTTTTGTTGAAGAAATGTTTTCATTTGTTATAGATGATTCCAGAACTAGTACTTCTGGCACCAATGCTGATGGGGGCCCTCCCGCAATGCCACGTTTACCATCTTGCTGTCCCCAGCACTCGCCATGCGGGGGATCCTCACAGAATCACGTCCTGGGACATCCCCATTCAAGCTGTTTCCAACCACACAGTCACCACTTCCCACACCACCACCATCATCATCACCATCACAGTTCTCACCCAGGTGTTCCTTTGTCTCCCTCCTTCAGGGATTCACACTGTCCTGTGGAAAGAAATGCTGCAGTGCCACCACCTTGTGGAGCAACTAGCGGCTCTGGATCCACCTATCATGACCCAGTAAGTTTCCCTAGAAGATGTGTAAAACACTGATGGTCACAGAAAGCATTAAACGTATGCAACATAAATTGAACTATTGTGACAATGAACAGTAATTAAAAAATTTCATCTCACCAGTCCCATTTCTGAAATAATCAAGATACTCTTCACAATCCCCCTTTTGCCATCTGTCTCTCTTCATTCTCTCTTCATGCAGAGGAGCCGGAATTCTGATTTTGACTGCTGGGTCTATTGTAGCCCTTAGAGTTCACTAGAAATCCTGTCTCTCTACATGCTTGATTTATGCCAAAGTCAAGTTATTTTGTTTGTGCTGGAGTTGATTGAGATCTAATACATCTGCTATGAAAGGCAGTTCCCCAATATTAGATCTAATCTACTACTCTACTCTGACATGAAGATAGGCAGATGCTGAGAGGGAAATTGTAAAGGGAAACTTGATTATTTCATAAATGATACAGAAATGTATTCATTATATTCAGAAAGTTTATTTTAGTAGCTTACGATTTTATTTTTCTTTAAATTATGCTTATGTTCTGTAGCACCCAATGCCATTGAAGCAACGTCCGAAATGTTATTTTAATTCCACCAACCCAGCCCCCCTCCTCATGTTCTTGCTGGGTGAAACAAATGCATGTTTTTTCTTCCTTGAGCAGAGGTTACCAGTGTGCATATGCATCATGTCCAGGGCAGGGCACTAGTTTACTTCAAGTGCTGCTTAGGTGCAGCCTGAATTGTTAGTTAGTGCCTTGCAATGAAACATACCACTGCATCCCTATATCATACCATAATTAAAAGAAGCCATACTAATTAAAGGGTAAATAAAAACCCTAATTAATAGCAAGTATAATGAAAAAACACACTTAAGGACTATCCTTGGATGTAAGCAATACTAGAAAGTTGTCTGATATTTGGTACTTATTTTTTTGTGTTACAGCAAGCCTTGCCTGTAGATTTGAGTAACAATGGCATAAGAAACCATGGAAGTGTTAGTTTTCATAGTACATCTGCATTTGATCCTTGCTGTCCTGGCTCTTCATCACGATCAACAGTTTATGGACATCAGTCCACTACCAGCAATGCTCAAACCATGGCAATTGATGGTTACGGATCGAGCATGGTAGCGCAAGCACAGCCTCAAACTCCATCTCCCCTCTCTTCTTGTCGACATTATATGCATGCTTCTTGTAAGTAGCAAGTATATATTTTCTTCATATCGGAGAGTTTCCATGCTGCTTAGTATATTGTGAGTTTGATGCTGAAATTGTAGGATTAATTAATAGTTGAACTTCCAGCAGCACAAAAAGGGACAATGTTTATGTAGTTGATAACTCATGTCTTGGTATGAATTCTGTATCCTGAAGCAAGCCATGAATGTCCTCTGAAAAGCAACGAATGACCTCTGTTTGTGACTAGAAGTGCTAAAATCATTACATGCTGTGTACTTCTTTGTTACAACTGGTATAAAATGGGGAAGAACGTAATTAAGCTCCTTTTGGTACGTTGAATATTAATAACCAGCCCCATTGTATGCAAAGACATGAGTGCTCCCTACAAGTTGTGGATGGTTGTTGGTGACCACTATATTGGCCCATGTCACTTCTGTTCCCTTGAATTTGTGATAAGCTGCCAAAACCACAATTTGGCTTCCAGTGCGTATGCCAATGTTGCCAGTCACAGAAATTCAAGCAGAGAATAGAAGTGACACAGGCCAGTATGGCAGACCCCAATGATGATGTGCATCTCTCATGTGGGGGCACAGTAAATTTTGGGTGTCATGTGGGTTAAGAGAGGGCCTTTGGAGGCTAGTGAAATTGTGCTAATTCTAAAAAGCTGGGCTATTGTATATTTATGTTAATGTTTCTACCATAAATATATTGAGGCTTTTTTCCATTTTTCAGATACTTCTCTTACAAGACCTCTTCACCACCAAACTTCTGCTTGCCCTCATTCCAATCCAGCTTCACAACCACCTCCCCCACCCCCACCACCACCAATGGATTATGTTATTGCTCATCAGGTTCCCTTTATTTCGCCTCTTCCCAGCCTCACATCTACACATGCTGTGCCTCCACCCCCACCTTCCCATCATCTTTCAACTGCTGCAGCGCCCCTTCCTCAGCATCTCTCCACATCCCACCAGTCCATGTCCCACCATATCTCTGCCACAGCGCCTGCTACACAGAGATTGCATGCACATGAGGTCATTCAGAGGATGGAAGTTCAAAGGCGGAGAATGATGCAGCATCCAACGTATGTAGATTTTTGTCTCGCATCAATCTCTGTATCTGTAATGTCTACAACTACATATGGCAGCAGTTGGTGGTGCAGAAAACATATTGACATTTCAAATGACCGTTTTATATTACTAATACAAAATAATTACTCCCCTCCCACCTTGTATTTAATGCTAATATCCAGAATACTGCGTTTCTCTGAGCACTCTTTAGTAATTACAACATAAATCAGTAATAAGTACTGACACAACACTGTGTATTTGAATTAACGGCAAACAACCATTCCTCAGCAACTTTGCACTGCCTCAGGTTTCCATAAGTGACTTACAGTATGAACACTAACTATGCAACGGAGTGCCATGACTTATTTCATAATTCATGAGACGCTCTTTTAAGTTACTTTCCATTATTCCAATGTAACAGTAAAGACACATTTTTTCCCTTTGTTGAAATTGCTAAATAAGTACTCCTTTCACAATAAACCTGGATTATGCTTCAGGACTTACACTGAAATGTTAGCAATCTGAAGTCTTTTTTGGTCATTTATCAGGTTTAAAACATGCATTTATATTTTTAGGCGCGCTCATGAACGCCCACCTCCACATCCTCACAGAATGCATCCAAACTATGGCCATGGACACCATATTCATGTACCTCAGACTATGTCCTCCCATCCTCGTCAAGGTCCTGAACGCTCAGCTTGGTAAGTGCTGGAAATACAGACCCTTTTGGTAAACCAAAGGTACACAAAAAGAGGTTACTCCTCGTTTATCAATACTCTCACTAATGAGTTTGCTGTTGACAGCTGCAGGAAGTTCAGGAAAAACAAAAATTTGGTTGGGGGACATACAGGAACTTAATAAGAATATGTTGGAATATGCAGTGAAACAAGTTCCAGACATTATATTATATATTATAGTTTGTCAGTGTGGGATACTCTGGACTTTCCACATCTTCTTTGGTGTGCCTGTTGGGAGTTGTGGACAGCCTGGGACTTCAGACTAAGAGCTAAATGCTGCTACCTCTAACTCCTTTATTATGCCAAAAAGGCTATTTTGCTTTATTGGAAATCCACAGTGCCTCTATCCCTCACCCCTTGAAAGAAATTGGTGAATGAGGCCCTTCCCAGTCAAAAACTGATATTTGGCTAGAGGCTGCCTAAAAGAATTGAGCCAGTCTTTGGCACATGCCTTGCACTATGTGATGCCCCCGCTGATCCCAATTCATTACTTTGTTGGAAGTACGTCTACTGGCAGCAATTTTCTCGCTTTTTCTTTCTTTCCACCTTTCTACTTTTGTTTTTAAATGTGCAATAATAAAAGCTAAAAAAAGGTTAAGGATTCTTTGTCTTTGGTAAAATACAGATATTGCTATGCTAATACAACTTTTGCAGACTGTCTACTGTGCTCCTTCATATTCACACCATCATTAGATTTCATTCATATATCTGATTTCTACAATAATTTAGCCCTTGCATTGCCTTAAGTCTTCGATCGTTCCATGCTGCATGTCTGTAAACTTGTGGCATAGCATCATTCTGGAAAATATACCTTACTTGTAGAGTGGTACTCTAGAGTCTGCAGCATAGATTTTACAATCCATAACTGTTAATGGTTAAGAACTACCTTTTTTTCCCCCCAGGGAAATAGCAATTGAAACTGGAGTGACTGCAGCCCCCTATCAAACTGGTCCTTTGCATACTCATCTAGCACATTACCATCCACCTCCCAGGCTTCACCATCTGCAGATTGGAGCCCTTCCTTTAATGGTGAGTTATTTCTATATACTGCCATAATTGGCTATTATGCACGTTTTGAACAGTTCCTTGTAAAAGTTTAAAAATCTTAAGTAGACATACTTTTTACTGTGGTATATAAGCAGTTTACCAGTATGGGTATTTAAATGGCCATTAAGGTCAACAATATGCAATTAAATATCATATACAGTTACACGGCACTGTTAAACCGCTTTAAGACACCTTAATATACTTATAAGTAATTAAGTAATTACTGTATAGCTAAGGTGCCATTGGAGTTATGGTAGGGTTAACTTCCATAACAGTTGAGCTGTCTTGAATAGAGTGGTCTAAAGAATGAAAATCATTCATGTAAAATTGTACTACTTCTTCCAAAAAAAAAATCAGTTTGAAGCTGTTGAACAGACTTGGGCTCATTTATGAATTCAAAGTTCAATTTTTAGGTGCACAGAGCCATGTTTTTTGTTTTTTTTTTACCCAAAGTTCGGAATTTTCTCCAGCACCTTTATGGGCACTTCTACTTGGATGCCATTTGCCAGTGTTAAATTAGCATCTGCTGTGAATCTGCTGTGAAAAATTTGAATAAGAGACTGGAATCTGAATAGGAGAGGCCTGAATAGCAAGATGAGGAAGAAAAAGTAGCAATAACAATACATTTGTAGCCTTACAGAGCCTTTGTTTTTTAGATGGGGTCAGTGACGCCCATTTGAAAGCTTCAAAGAGTCAGAAGAAAAGGGCAAATAATTCAAAAACTATAAAAAATAAATAATGAAACCCAATTGAAGTTGCTTAGAATTGGCCATTCTATAACATACTAAAAGTTACTTTAAAGTTGAACCACCCCTTTAAAATCAGAAAACATTCAATTATATTGCTGCAGGTCTGATATGTGATTAATTTGGCTGTATATTCAGAGGCATGGATCAGAGGCATGCTGTGGGCCTGGGGTCCCTAACTCACAACATAGGGTACAGCATTTCTAGCCTCGTTTGTCTTTAGCTCTCTTTATCTATGCACGGATGGTTTGAGTTGACTGCTTCACTATTAAATATGAGGATCCGTTTCTTGAACATAATATGTGAATTGGCAAATTCCAGACAGATCTAGCTCTCCCATGAAAAAAAAGCTTTCAAGATACATTCAGTAAATTAAAGTAAGGACTATAGCATTTAATCAGAACTACATATTCTAATGGATAACTTTATTTTACTACAAATGTAATTGGTGATGTTTAGACGATGTCCTGTAGGCTCTGCTACATATTGACACTCTGCATCTGATTTATATTGTGTCTTCAGATTCCTCTCTTCTCTATCATTAGGTTTGTTCTATGAAATTGCATGTTTATGTATGAGCATTGACTAGCAAGGGCCACACGTTGCCGTCTTTAAATGTCACATTTGTTTTTAAAGGTGTTTTTTTTTTTGTTTGGCAACATTACAGTGTTAAAAAAAAAAGTTTTTAGTTTTTATATATCCGTATTTAGCGTGGAAGTTTTATCTTTGAGAAAACTGCATTAATAGCACAGTGCTTTCCCTTGAGATGTTCAGACCTGCAGATTAATCAGTCTGGAAAGCTGTCATTTTGTCCATGTCATTTTGCTTCTGACTTGAGCTGTCCATAAACATAACATATGATTATCGGCACTTGTGTGGTTCCCCAACGATCTAGACTGATACATATGTACTAAGCATGAACGATAAAAAGGTGTGGCTTCTCCCAATTGGTCTGAGAGTGTACCTGATTGGCCCATGTATTGCTCCTTTGGTCTGGAATCAGCAGTTAATGTTGGCCAATGAATATCCGCCTAAATTCTTGTAAAGGATATTGTATTGCCTGGGGCACATCTCTTTGCTTCCTGGCACAACGATAGCATTCTTCTCATGTCACATCTGAATTAGCGACTGTAGAGAGGGAGTCACCAAATTGTTCCCATTGAATTCCATGTCGGTCACCTAAGTGATTGTTCTACCTGAATTCAGCCATGTTCCAATGTTCTTCTAGTGCTGTTTTCTGAACAGTTACAGATAGACCTCTGCTCAAAATCACAAGGTTGAATAGTTGCTTGTCTGTCACCACTACATGCTTCAGGCACACCTATTCCTCTACATCCGTGAGCAACATTCAGAAGTAAACCGAGTTGGGGAGCAACACATGCATGAAAAATATTCTTGGGGTGCCAAATAAGGGCTGTGATGGCTATTTGGTAGCCCCTGGATGTGGATTATCAACCTACATTGAGGCTCTGTTTGGCAGTGCACCTGGTTTTCATACAACCAAAACTTGCCTCCAAGCCTGGAATTCAAAAATAAGCACCTGCTTTGAGGCCATTGGGAGCAACATCCAAGGGATTGAAGGGCAACATGTTGCTCACGAGCTACTGGTTGGGGATCACTGCTCTACAGTAATAATAGGAAAGCCACTTCCCAATATATGTTTAATTGGCTGCATTTGAGCATATCACAGAGAGACCAATAATCCATAATAATGACCATCACCCTCTCTCCGCAAATTATGTACTGGAACAATTTGGTTAGATGCAGCTCTTAATACTTTTGGACATTTTAAAACCATTCTGGGCGGTTACAAGTAACAAACCAGTTTTGTTTTTTGAGCAAGTCTGACATTATTTTCCCTTGCAAATTTCTCTTAGAAAGCCTGGCTTAATGACCCGGAGACAAATAACCGTGGCCGTCACTTAGACTCACGTCAATGTTCACCTTTGTGTGTCTGCCATACTCCTAGCATTTCCTATACTTCTCTATGGCAAGTGGTTTTGTGAAAACTGAACATAATTCTGCATTTCATATTTTAGGAATGAAATCATTACTAAAGATCTTGTTAAAGCAAAAATGTACAGGCCCTACAGATGTTCTCATGGGTGTAGAAAATAAACTTCCACTGCGATAGTGCTACAAATGACTCAAAACAGAATCGTACCCAATGCCAAAATGCTGTTTTCTGAACAGATAGACACAATTTATTTCAGAGGACAAGACAACCTAAAAAATGGCCCAATCCCCAGTAAAGGGGCACTGGTATTAATGTAGAATGAGCACTGTCTGTATCTTCTAGCTCTTGGGGAAAAAAAGAATGACTGTTCCATGTGCATACAAATGATTACGCTACAGTTTTCCGGCCACTTATCTGAACTGGTGGCCAGTCGCTGAGCATGCGCAGTTTTCCTTGCTCCTCAGTTGGATGAGCTGCCGGATTCATAGTATTCAGAAGTCATGCCACACCAACCACTTCTATGATCCTTTGGGATCCCGTTAATCTTTTATTTCTAAAGGAAAATGAGTCGAGTAGTTACATTCTCACCCCTTTAAATAAATATATGGAATGACATCATGCTTGTAAGGCCAATAGCCCCCCAATATGTCCGCCACCTTCCTGTCTTATTTTATGAGAAAAGCTCATGAAAGCTTTGCCAAGCAGTTGAGACAAAGTTTAACTTGCATCTGCTATTTGAATAGGTTCCAGACATGGCGGGCTACCCTCACATCCGCTACATTTCATCTGGATTGGATGGAAGGTCATTCAGAGTTCCTTTCAGGGGCAATTTTGAGGTTTGTAACAGACTCTTAGCTTTCTCCTGTCATGTATTTTGGCTAAAGCTCTGTGCTCATGATGCATAGGGAGTTTATCTTGTTCCTATGTGGGGTGGGGAAGGCATTAAAGAAATTTGAACTTTGCATCCTTTGTGGATAAAAAAAAAAATCGGATAAAATATATTTTATAGAACTCCTTTTGCATGGATAATGCATTATTAAGCAGAAAAAGATGCACACGAATAGCCCAATCAGATGCAGAGTGTTCATGGGTTAGTGAACCCAATTGGCTGTTACCATTATATTTGTTTTCAAAATATTATCCTTTTTAAATTAGGATAAAAAAGTAGTTTCTGGTCAAGTGCCATTAACATTTGTATTGCTGTTGTACTATCAAAGCAGTGACATGGTGATGGTTGTGCACTTGTTTGTACTGAGGTTTAGGCAGGGTGTGAGCCCTAGTACTGCCATAATATATCTACAAGTTCTAGGTCACGTATACACACTGCAGCACCAGGGAGGCTCCTCCTCAAGGTAGGTCTGAAAAGCTGCTTATTGGCTCCTTACTGACATTTTGCTATATCAAGACAAGACCATTACTTGCTATTTATTTGTGTTCACTTTCTTTTGATGACATAAGCCGAAATAGATGTCTTCATGGTTTTAAAACGTGCCTCTGTAATTGTAGCCTTGCCTGTTATTAACTGTATTTTATTGATGTGAAATATTTCATCCTTGTTAACAGGAACTAATCCACTTAGAAGAACGACTGGGAAATGTCAATCGTGGGGCATCACAGGGGACAATAGAGAGATGTACTTACCCGCACAAATATAAAAAGGTGAGCAGTTTTCTTGGGCCGATATTTAAAATAAAGCTTTTGGGGAGAAAATGGCACAATTTGGCTGCCTTCTATGGAAAATTCCTTGACCCTAGCTTGTTGGATCTTCAAGAAGCTCATTTGTAATGTGCAAGAAACTCTCGGCTCATTGCAGCTTGGCAGCTGTGGAACCATTAGGCTCATGAAAAGGAGGGAAAACACAGGTGCTTGCATTGAGCTTACATGACTTAAGGTGGCCATACACGGGCTAATAAAAGCTGCCGGCAGAGTCGGCAGCTTATTGGCCCGTGTATGGGGGCCCCCGACAGGTTTCCCCGATTGAGATCTGGCCGAAAGTCGGCCAGATCTCGATCGGATGGGATTAAAAATCCCGTTGGATCGCGGGCGCATCTGTTCGTTGATGCGGTCCCGCGATCCGACCGCCCGTTTGTGAATGCTAGGATCCGATCGTTGGGCCCTAGGGCCCACGAACGGATCTGCCCGATATTGCCCACCTCAAGGTTTGACATCGCCAAACGAGCGGATCTATCCATGTATGGCCACCTTTAAGCAGTGAAATAACCAGTGGCTTGTCTGATCCTCAACTGTTCTGTGTGTGGTTACAATTTCAGCACCTTTTCAATGTTCCCATGTGTAAAAGCAGAATCTATTATACTGTGTTTAAATGGTAATCTGGTTTGGGAAAAGTGATCAAGTCTTAAAGGGATTCTGTCATTTTTATTGCACTTTTTTTTTTTTTTTTCTAAATTACATTGTTTACACTGCAATAATTCACTTTACAATATAAAATTTAATTTCTAAACCAACAAGTGTATTTTTTTAGTTGTAATATTGGTGTATAGGCAGCCGTTCAGGTCATTTTGCCTGGTCATGTGCTTACAGAAAGAGCCAGCACTTTAGGATGGAACTGCTTTCTGACTGGGTGTTGTTTCTCTTACTCAATCTAACTGAATGTGTCTCAGTGGGACCTGTGCTGTTCTTATGTCTACCAGGGAGCTGTTATCTTGTTGCATTCCTGTTGTTCATCTGCTGGGGGGGGGGGGTTGACCACTCCAACTGGCAGTGCAGCAGTAAAGAGTGACTGACATGTATCAGAGCCCAAGTCACATGACTGGAGGCACCTGGGAAACTGACATGTCTAGCACCGTTTCATATTCCAAAATATTTATTTTGAAAAATGGATTTCAGTGCAGAATTCTGCTGAAGCAGCACTATAAATGGATGCGTTTCCTGTGACAGAATCCAATTAAAGACACACAGCACTGTTCTTTATAAGTTTTCTTTGGGGTATCTCAAGACCCCTTACCATATACATGTGTCATGCAAATGGCATGGCTTGAGGCACACTGGAAAGATTTGCATTTGCCCTTTAAATTTATGGAGACTGAAGTTACTCCATGTTTGGCCTCTGTGAGGTAGCACCCCCTGCATAATGGACTTCTGCTAACAGAACAACAACGTGAAGGGAGGGGTTGTGTACTGGTAATCTAATTATCTGCCTCACACATGAAGAAGCTTTAGTTTCCCTGTTTAGCTTAACAAAAACCTATATATTCTGTCATTGAAAAAAAGTATGCATCAAAGTCATGTTGAACAAGAGATATTCCCGCCAGAGCTAGACAAATGGTGGGGAGAGAAATGCACTGCTGGATTAGACATGATGAGCTTGGACGTTATCAGCGACCCTAGGGGAACGGTTTTTGTATGTGTTTGCATGAAAAAAATCTTTATCCAGTTTGCCAATAATTTCATCTCTACTAATAAGGTATCCACTGATTGGTTCTCACAGAGGAAACTGCACAGCAAGCAAGATGGCGAGGAAGCTCCCGAGGAGGACACTGAAGAGAAATGTACAATTTGCCTTTCTATATTAGAGGAAGGTGAAGATGTCAGGTAAATATCTTGTGCAACGTTTAATGATTTAATTATGATTGTGTTCTGTTCCCTCCCATTCTAAACCATCATGCCGCATAATATGTATAATTCCTTTAAGGAGAAGGAAACCCTGTAGAAAAAAGCCCTGCACCCCCCCCCCCCACGTAAGACCCTCCTTCCCCCGGGGAATTGCCCCATACTTTATACTTACCCCTCGTTGCAGATTCTGGCAGCGGACTTCACGGCATCAGTCTTCCGGGTCCTCGGTAAGCTGACTGGGAGATCGGTGTGTTGGCGCATGCAGAGCTGGAGCAATTTGCTGGTTTTCGACAACTGCGCATGCACCGAAATTGACGGAGATTGCCGATCTCCCAATCAGCTTACAGAGGAGCCGGAAGATGGATGCAATTCAGTCCGCTGCCAGAATCTGAGACGAGCGGCAAGTATCAAGTATGGGGCATTTCCCCGGGGGGCAGTTAGGCTGGAGGGAGGGGGGGGTCTACGTGCGGTGGGAGGTACGGGGTTTTTTTCTACAGGGTTTCCTTCTCCTTGCATGTAATGTGCTTGTATAAACAGGCAGACCGTGAGTGTAGCAGCTCTTTAAAGGAGAAACAAACCCTAAAAAAAACTACCTCCCCTACCCTACATAGACCCTCCCCCAGCCTAGCTGCCCCCTGGGCAAATGCCCCTAAGTCTTTACTTACCGTTCTGTGCAGATTCTGTCCAGATGAGTTCACGGCGGCCATCTTCTTCTCATCTGGAATGAGACCTGCGAAGTGGCACATGCGCAGTTGGAGCATTTTTCTGTTTTGTGACAATTGCGCATGTGCCGAAACGTATGAATATTGACAAATCGCTGGTCTCATTCCGAAGATTACCGAAGCAGCCAAAGATGGCTCCTGTGAACTCCACTGGACAGAATCTGGACGGAGGGCTAAGTAAAGAGTTAGGGGCATTTGCCGGGAGACCGCTAGGCTTAGTGGCTCTATGTAGGGTAGAGGTTTTTTTTAACAAAGGAGAATTCAACCCGTATTAAAAAAAAAAACCCTCCCTCCCCCCCCCCCAGCCTACTACAGGTTGAACAGAACTCTTGAAATCTCAAAATGTATTGCTTATTTAATGTATTTCTTCATCTCCCCTGCAGACGCCTTCCATGTATGCATCTCTTCCACCAAGTGTGTGTGGACCAGTGGCTGATCACCAATAAGAAGTGCCCCATTTGTAGAGTGGACATTGACACTCAGCTGCCTACAGAAAGTTGACATGACCCCAAGCGGCATTTTGCCTGTTACTCCCTTCGGTACTGCAGCCAACCAAAGATGGCGTGATGAAACTGCACAGACGTGGAAGCATTAAATAAAACTGATCTAATGCTATAGACTACCATTTGTATACAGACCATACGTAGCTCCTTCTTTGCTGGCAGATTACTTGCAGCAGAAAAGGATACATGTATTTATGATTTCCCTTGGTTTCCTTTACATTTATTTTTCTTTCATCGTTTGTTTTACTTTGTTTTTTTGTTTTTTTTTGCATGGACTTGTATTGCATTTCTTTGCACATATTATGGGCTATGTGACTCCCCCCTTAAACTTGCAGGCAAGATCTAGCTGCTCTAGTTGTTAGAATTGTGTGTGCGCGCGTGTGTGTTTGTTACATAGTACCATGCTAAATGAACATTTTATTCATTACTAACAGTGACGTCCTTTAATTTAATCTGTCATGTATTTTTGTTTTTTAATGTGTAAAGCTCTAGAAGAAAAAGAGGAAACCGATGGATGAAAAACATTCCTTGTTTAGGAACGACTGGCTGCTGTAAAAAAACAAAAAAAGAGCTGAATCGATTAATATTTTTAATGCTAAAATCACAATGCTTCGAGACTAATCTAGAATAAATACGCGCGACACGATTTTGATCAATTCCTTTAACGCAGTTCATTTTAAGTCACTTTTTCAGCACCGAGGCAATCTGTTTAAATGTCAGAGTTTAGACTGCTGTTTATCATTATTTATTTTCTTTCTTTAACAAAAACGGGATTTATTATTATTATTATTTTTTTTTCTTCGCTTCTGTGAAACCGCTCCTACACACTGGCCAATAGCAAGTAGATACTGGTTCTCTTAATTTGGGTAAGAAACATCAGGCTAACATTATACTATAGTCTTAATATGCAGATCTAATGGCAGGTGTCCATGCATCCACACAACTTTCAAGGTCCCCACAGGAGTTTCTGAGTTAATAAACTTTGCTAAATGCAGCTGCTTCTTTGTCTTTTTCTTGCCCTCCTTACTCAGTATCTTTTCCGACCAGAGACAGAATGGACTGGGGGGTGAAATGTTTACTGTACAGAACGTATAGTGTTTGCCTAATCGCATTGAATGTGCCTGGCCTGTATGCAATTTACTGATGAAGTGATCTGAACTATGGCAAGAAGTAAACATGGTCAGGACTGGCCTGTCCGAGACCTAATGGGCCCCAGTTTTGGAAAATTCCAGTTAGCCCTTTATTTCCACCATAACCCTATATAACCTCTTTAGCATTTGGTACTGTCCATCTAGTTGCTGAGTGGTCCTGGGTAACAGGGATATGCCTGGTTCTTATACCCGTAGGTCTCTATAAAAAGATATTGCATAAAACAGCTCATATGTAAAATCCTGCTTTGTGTAAATAAACCAATTTCATAATAATATACTTTTCTAGTAGTATGTGCCATTGGGTAATTATAAATAGAAAATTGCCTTTTTAAAAAATAAAGGCCGCCCCCTGGGATCGTACAATTCACTGTGCACACAAACATACCAACAAACCATACTTGTTAGTAGGGATGCACCGAATCCACTATTTTGGATTCGGCCGAATCCTTCGCGAAGGATTCGGCTGAACCGAATCCAAACCCTAATTTGCATATTCAAATTAGGGGTGGGAAGCAGAAAGCATTTTTTACTTCCTTGTTTTCCGACAAAAAGTCACAAAATTTCCCTCCCCCATCCCTAATTTACATATGCGGATTCGGTTTGGCCGGGCAGAAGGATTCGGCCAAATCCGAATCCTGCTGAAAAAGGCCGAATCCCGAACCGAATCCTGGATTCGGTGCATCCCTACTTGTTAGGTCACATGAGCCAATTAACAGACGGAGTTCTGTCTTTTGCTTCAACACTTCTTCCTGTTACAGTTAGAGCTGTAGTATTTCTGGTCAGGTGATCTCTGAGACAGTGTGAACACTGGCACATGAGGAAGGATCAGATAGATCCGAAACATGTAGTGCTACCAAATAAACAATCACTTGATTGATGATATTGGTTCTCCAGAGTTTTATGAAGACAAGGAGAAGTGGCGGCTCCTATGCTCTGTTTGAGGAACCTAACACAATGAGGACAAAAAGAGGGTCCTTTACCTACACCTGATCTAACGATCTCTGAGACAGCACAGAGACCATCATGAAATGGTGTTCATGGATGTAAAAGGACAATATTTACATATATATCTATACACACCCACCAGTTTGGTAAGATTCTTTAATATGCCACTTAATATGATATAAACTATCTGTTGCACAAGTATTCATTTTGGGGGTATAGTTTTCCTTTAAGAGCTGAACTAACATTTTTATAACTTTGCCCTTTGTATTAAAGGGGTAGTTCACCTTTAAATTAACTTTTAGTAAGATGCAAAGTGATATTCTTTTGCAATTTGCAATCGCTTTTAATTTTCTTTTATTAATTGTGTTTTTTGAGTTATTTAGCTTTTTATTCAGCAGCTCTCCAGTTTGCAGTTTCAGCAATGTGGTTGCTCAGGTCCAAATTATCCTGGCAATTATGCATTGATTTAAATAAGAGACTGGAATATGAATAGGAGAGGTCCTGTTTCATAAAAAGTAGCAATAACAAATGTGTAGCCTGATTAAGGCTACTATCAATAAATAATGCTATTATTGATTATTTATTGATGGGGGGGCCCATATAAAAGCTGGAGAGAGTCTGAAGGCCCAATAAACAAAAAAAAAATATGAAAAATGAAGGGTAACTGAAAACATTGCTTAAGGCCCCCCATACACAGGCCAATTAAAGGTGCAGACAGACCACTGTGTGTGGGGCCATCCGACAAGTTTCCCCTCTATGTCATCTCGATCAGGCAGGTTAAAAAAATCCTGCTGGATCGCGGCCGCATCTGTGCGTCTATATGGTCCCACGATCAGACCACCCGTATCGGATCCATTATTTACCCAATCATTCGGCCCCAGGGCCCACGATTGGATCAGCCCGATGTCCACTTCAATGTGGGCATACGATGTCGCCAAACGAGTGGATCTCTATGTCTATGGCCACTTTTAGAAATAGTCATTCTATAACATACTAAAAGTTAACTTAATGGTGAACCACCCGATTAATAGAGAAAGTTATTGCTTGGGTGTAGACAATTCTTCTGCACAGTATCATACCATGTACCTCAATCCCACACACATTCCACCAGCAGAATCTTGGCGTTTTCTGCACTCGGGGCAATTCTTTTCCACCAATGGCCTCTATCTCATAATATTGATCTGAGCAGAGCAAAAAGCTTTGGCAACACAAGACACTTGCCTGAACTTCTAAACAAGTAGATGTCTCGGGTGAGCCACGCTTTCCTCTCTGGCTACGGATAACTAACCTACACAGACTCCGCATATTACATCGTATCATCGGCTCTAGTTGGACTGTCAATTGATCCTTGCAGTCACATAATAAAACAAGCTTTATTGAAATCATTTAAAACCATGGAGGTGCAGAGCAGGACAGGGATAGAGCAAGGCTGCAACTGATTTGTAAAACACAAATGTACTAATAGAATCAAAGGCTCATCATTTGCCCATAGCCAGGGCCGCCATCAGAAATCGCAGGGCCCCATACGACAACATTTCCTGGATATTGGTGGTCAGGGCCCCCCATAAAAAAAATTGTGTCCAGGGCCCCCCCATTAAAAAATATTGGTGGCTAGGACCCCACATGAGAAAAAAAATTGGTGGCCATGCCCCCCACACATTATAAGAAAATTGGTGGCCAGGGCCCCTTAAACGTCCATGCCTTCCCGAAGTCAGCAGCTCTCAGAAAGATGGGAGGGCCCGGCTAATCAAGTAAGTGTGGTGTGGCCGGGCCCCCCTTACCCTCGGGGCCCCCTACAACTCTCCCCCCTGTCCCCCCCTGATGGCGGCCCTGCCCATAGCAACCAATGTGATATGTCTTTTCTTATATATGATTATAATGTGCTATCAGTTGATTGGCTGCTGTGTGTTACAGCAAAAATCTTAAATTTCCAAAAAATGGTAAAAGTGAAGGCACAGCATCATTCATCTACTAAAGGCTGTGTGGGCATATGGAGAACTGAACATCACTTACTCGTCAATGGACATTTCCACTGAATGACTAGTGGGGGTGAGGCAGGTTTCTGAGATATTATATCAGAACAGGGTGAATCACTCCCATTATTTGTATAATAAAACAACATTATGGCTATCCAGGTATGCAATCAGTTACCCGGAAGCCTGTTATCTAGACTGGTCTGAATATTGGGAAGGTCACCCCCCCCCATTTTACTAAAATATTTTTTTTTTAAATTTGACGCCGGCGTATTGTTGCAGCGAGTCGCCTCGCGCCGAAAACGTCCATGTAGTCCTACCCTAAGAGGTCCCATACGGTGACAAAGTAAATGGCAATGCACAGTACAGGTGAGCTGTCATGGACAGATTTCGGATATGCACTTAATTTACAACCTGCAGGATGGCCATCTAAACAATGGGGCGAAAGAAGGAAATACACTGGTAATGCAAAATAAAAGAAAGAAAATAAGAGTAAAAAATTAAAGTTTCATAAAAAAGTATAAAGTATAAAACTATATTTTAGAAATATTTTTTATTTTGCACAGTCTTATCTATTGACCTAGTTTTTATTTTATACTGAACAATTCCTTTAGAATTCTACACTCTTTGCATTCATATAATTCCTACACTGTTTGAGCCCTCCGGTTTAGCAATGTGCACACACACACACACCCAGGTTCAGGTTTAATTAAAGCAACTTATGAAATATGCCCAATATGGGGCTGTGTGGCCTTGCACAATGTGTGATTCACGACTCTCCAGAATTAAAGGGGAATTTTGCTTTTGCATGTACTGTATATAGGAGGGTTTTACGCACATTCCTCCACAAGGCATATTTCACATCTAGTCTTCTGAAAGGAAATGTTGCCAATTAGTAATACAGATGTCTGTGGGGTGGCTTTAAAGGGCCCCCAAAATGCCCAGATGGAGAATATGCCTTACTATGTATGAAATTGAGTTACTTCATCTACTTCAGGAACAAAAGAGTTAACCAGACATGTGTGTAAGAATGCGGCATCCAATCAAAATCAGGGGATGGTCTCTTAAATGCAGGCAGGGGGCAGCAATCAGTAGTGGTGTGGGAGAGAAACAGGTTGTTGGGAGTATGGCTACTTGGGCTGCTATGGTAAGTACGACTTTATTGGAGTTCTTACACTACAGGTTGTTAGACTTACTCTTAGACATAATGGCTCCAGTCTTATCGCTGACATGTTCTGTCCCTTTAGATGCCGCAGGTGTTACAGACCTAATATGTCTATTTCAGAGCATTTTTGTTATTGTGTTGTGATTATTGACCAAACTAAATAATGGCATAAACACCTGTGCTTAAACTATTGTAAAGTGGGGGTTAAGTGGTTAACAATGTAACTGTTTAACTGTACAATGGAAATACTGAAATAAATTGACCCAAAATTGGATGTTTAATATTCTGACACGATGGGTAAGTGAAAAATGCTTTAAAGGGGTGGGTCACTTTTAGATTTAACTTTTAGTATGTTATAGACTGGTTAAAGCTGGCCACAGGTGCAAAGATCTGATCATAAGAATCAATGTATGATCGGACTTTCCCATCTCCTGACCTGCCACACACAGTCCGAAAATTGTGTGAATCCACGATTCGTACGATGAGCTCTTTGCATCTATGGCCAGCTTAATTCTAAGTGACTTTTCAATTGTGTGGTTCTGTTTCTTTCTGACACCTTCCAGCTTTCAAATGGGGGTCACTGACCCATCTAAAGATAAATGCTCTGTAATGCTACACATTGTTGTTTTGCTACTTTTTTTTTTTTTTTTTTTTTTTTTTACTCCTCTTGCTATTTAGGCCCTCTCCTGTTTATAGTCCTGTCTTATTCAAATCAATTCATGGTTGCTAGTATAATTAGAACCCTAGCAACCAGATTGCTTAAACTGCAAACTAGAATGCTGCTAAATAGCTCAAAAATGCAAACCATTGTAAAATGCCTATCATTCTATCATACTAAAGGTTAATTTCAAGATGAATACAATAAGATTGCTTTATTTGTCAATACAGACTATATAAACTGTTATACAGCGTATTGAAATTAAGTTTTACTCAGCCCCCCCCCCCCACTTGGTGCATTTACATAAAGAGAGACCATTTGAGGATACATGTCAGGTGCAGGGAACAGTTAGTTTTTCAATATGATCATGTTAAGGGCTCTGATTGCTGGAAGAAGCTTTTGCAGTGTCTAGTAGTTTTAGTTTGAATGCTGTGGAACCTTCTTCCAGATTGTGGAGCACACAATCACCATGATTAACCGTTTAGCATGTGGCCATTTTGTGGAAAGGTTGCTAATTGTTACTAATTGCATGTGAGCTCTTGTACAAATTGGGAACTAGATATGTAAGTGTAGCTGGAAGCTTCCTTAAATTAGGCTTCCAGCTGGTTATAACTAAGAAATCCTTCACACAGCACTAACCCCTCTATACATAGATAACATTCCATATGCTGCTGCTGGTAATATACTGACCCCCACACTTATTCATATGGCCCATGGTATTTGTTCCAACATGTGACTTATAAAATATTCCTTTGGGACTGCTGATTTCTGCTCAGCATTTTCCTCCGTGTATACAGTAATTTGCAGCTTTCCTGTTAGTACTGCCTCCATCACACATTGAGTGCAGTTAATAGTTTTAATAGATCTAATGTTCCAATTAGGTGTAGAGTAGATCTACTATCTGTTATGTCTCAATTCTTGGTACAAGTAGGTGCAGCAAACCTGCATTTAGTGCTCCCAGTCGGAGAACATAGAAACTATGGAGCTATCAGGGACCTTACTGCTAAATTACATCAACTGCAAATTATCATTTCCAGGTTCCATTATAGCCTATTGGAAAATGCCAGCACTTAAAATGGCTACTATACCCTATTTTTTTTTTTTTTAAATCATACTTATGTTGCCATATATGATTTCAAGCTCTCTGCTCTGCCAAATCTTTAGCATGCCTATGAGCCTATCCCAGGTACAAAATAGCTCAGACCCACAATGCTATGACAAGAAGCTGCCGTGATACTGGGAAGCCCACCATTAGCAGCCTCAGTAGTAAGGAGAATTTGGGAGCCCCAGTAAAAGCTTTGATTAGGGCCTGCATAGTTTTAGTTGCTATTTATGGTTGTTTTTTCTGCACATGGTATCGGCTCAGTGCAACTGTCATGTGCACAGCATAAAAACATTGACTTTAGCATAATATTTGCATTTTTTTGTTTTATATTACCTAGAAGAAAGTTAACTTTTTTTTTTTTGCATTGCAAAAGGACATTTTAATTTCCAAATAAATCCACCAAAGTCACCAACATGCCTCGGCATCTCAAATTCCAACTCCTGGGGGTGCTGAATAACTCTGTACAATTTAGCCTTATCTTTACATGATTTTCAGAAACCCTTAAGTAATCGGGACCAGCACCTAGAGCGGGACTGCTGACGCTGATCTTTTTTTTTTTTTTTTTTCCCAGCTATTCTGGACTCCTCCCTTCTAAAACAGTATCGGTCTGTCATGGACCTGATGTTCACATGTAACCCAATATTAAGCGTTTGCTATCAACACAGTGATTATGTTTTTGATCTAGAACAGAGGAGTATTTATCCTGTTTATGCAATTAACCCCACACAGCAGCACTTCAGACCCTCTGCATATTGGCAGTATAAAACTAAAAGGCTGAGAAAGAATTGCAAAAGTGTTCAGAAGAGCATTTTAAGCACATTTACAGTCCAACTTCTGTGGTACCGAGGGCTGGAATTTTTCTGGCCACATGGTGGAGGGCCAATTATGGAAGACTATGATGAACACTCAGTTTGTAAACCACAACCATGTTACCACAAGAACTTTTAGATACCCACTTTAATGGTGGTAGCACACCAAAAACCCAAATAATTGGTGCTTACTGCAGGGATATCAAAACATACCCTTAAATCCATATGCCTCCTCCTCCCCTGTGGATACTGGCCCACACACACGTATGATTAAACACCTTAAGAGCTCCTAACAACAATTTCAAAACGCTAACAAATCCCCAGAACAAACCCCACCAGGCTCATGTCCCCAAAGGGGAGTGTAGCGTAAACAGAGAATCATACACTCAGCCAGCGTAGAGCATGGCACACACAGTATACTCCATATTGACTCTGGTCCGTAGTTGCCCAGAATTGTCTAAAGGCCAAATCACTTTGCCTAGGTGACCCTCAATGGAAGTGAACTGAAAAATACTGGCTGACAAAATTCATTTGAACTGTGGCATTATGGCAACATGATCCATTTGAAACCATCAAAAAAACTCTTTTTATATTTTTTTTTTCAACAAATTTATCAAAGATAATAGGCCATCTTGACAGCTTGTCTGTCTGCTCTGAGCAGTTGAACAGCATTCAGACCTAAAGAGCGGAATTGTTCCACACTATCCCTGTATGAATCCCTGGTGATGTGCAGTGAGAGAATTCAGACCATTTTCCACACTGGAAACAGACCATTTTGAATCTTAAATGGCTGTCTTTAAAATTGGGCACGGATTAATCATCCTCTGATTCTGCAGTCCAGAGAATTCATTGATGGAATAACTGCAACCTATTAAACTCTGAAAGTGTTACCTATATTAAAGTAATCGTGCAAATTGATTTCATTTTACTTTTTTAACTTTCCCCAGCGTACAGGACAGATGGACAATGCAGTCGTGGGTGGAGTGGTGGCAGCCAAAGTGAAAGTACATGGACATAGACCCCCACTAGAAGAAATCAGTAACAGGACTGCAATTCTAGGACGCAAACCTGCAGCGATGGTATATAGAAAAATATATTCTGTGACTATACATAGATGTCGAATTCTTTCTGATTTTTTTTTTCTCTCTATAGAACTGCAAGGTGCCTGTCAAAGTGGTCAGACAAGTAACCTCCAGAGCAAATCTGCCTTTAAGAGTTAAACAGGCATTTGGCCCCAAATCTGAGGTAAGTGTTCCTCTCCAGTTGTGTTACTACTCCCAGCATCCTACCCCCTGTTCATTAGGCGTTGAAAGTGCTGCTTTCTGTGATTTAGTCTGTAAACGGATTTACAGACTGAGTGCTGTGGGATGCTCTCCTTCCCCCCCCTCCCCCAAGTGCAATTTACACCATCCTCTGGGAAATATGAAATTTGGGTTCTGCTGTATAATAAATACTTTTGTACATTAAATGTTAAGTTATAATAGATAATCACTAGGGGGCATATTTATCAAGCGGTTGCTATACTTGCCCTGTTCACCTTAATCTGAGAGTGTAAAATGAAGGTGTTATTTGTATAGACAATCTAGGACACTTGCAGGAGATGCAGTTTATTTCTGGACCCCATTTGATGCAGGTCTTGATACCCTCATCCCTAGCCACATGACCTGCTGATGTGGTACAACACTACAAAATTTAATGGCCAAGGTTGTTTTTCAGGAACCTCCTCCCATACCTATGGATGTAGCTGATAACGAGGAGGTGTTGTGTCAAGCTTTCTCTGAAGCTTTGAACAGTGTTGAGGATATTGATGCAGAGGATTCTTCAAACCCTCAGTTATGCGCGGATTATGTGAAGGACATCTATTCCTATTTAAGGCAGTTAGAGGTAAGCAAACTATTTGTATTATCTGTAATAGTCGTGAGTCTGTTCTAAATGAATCCTGTTCTTCAGGTTCAACAGGCTGTACGCCCAAGACACCTACAGGGAATGGAGATCAATGATCGGATGAGAGCCATTCTAGTCGACTGGTTAATACAAGTCCACTTAAAATTTCAACTACTTCAAGAGACATTATATATGGCAATAGCAATTATGGACCGTTTTCTACAGGTAATTTAACCATGCAAACTTATAGCCTTGAAGCAAACATTATTTAAAAAAACAAAAAAAAACAACCTCACAAACAGAAATGTACAGTAAAGCTGGCCATAGACGCAAAGATCTGATTGTACAAATCATCTTATTTGTACGATTTTCGGACCGTGTGGAGAGTCCTGACACTTTTCTTCCCACGGAGATCGGTTGTCTGGTCGATCGGACAGGTTACAAGATTTCTGCCGATAATATCTCTGCATATATTGCCAATCTGAATATTTTCAGTGGGAGACTGTCGCCAGCTTTGTTGGGACATAACTTTTGTACGATTGGTGTCAGGCTAGTGCAGTGGGCTAATACAGTATTGGGAGGAGAACCAAAGGGAATGTGCCAAGTTTATCCAGGAATGGTGTGGACTAGGATTCCCTCCTGAAGCTTCTAGCAAACTACCACTTGTGGAGAATAAAAAAGATATATTAAGCAAAGCTGATAATCCAGAATAGCAAGGGCTGGGGAATCCTCCATGCAGTTTCCCCATCACTAGGACAACCGCAGGGAATCATTTTGAAACGTTTAATTTCCCCTTACTATATACTGCTTTGACAGATAAAGTATACAGCTGGTTAGGAATACAAATGTTTGTTTAATGCTTATTATATATGGCTTACCTTCACTTAATGTTTTAATGTTTAAAGGGTCAGCCTATCTCCCGAAGCAAGCTACAGTTGGTTGGTGTCACCTCGCTCTTCATAGCTTCAAAGTATGAAGAAATGTATTATCCAGAGATTTCTGACTTTGTTTACATCACTGACAACACCTACTCCAAAGCTCAAATTAGAGAAATGGAAATGATGATTCTCAAGGAGATTAACTTTGATCTAGGAAGACCGCTGCCCCTTAATTTCCTTAGAAGAGCTTCAAAATGTTGCAGTGTGAGTATTTTGGAATAGCTAAGGATTGACACCTTAGTTACCTTATATTCATTCAAATAGAGTATCAAATAGAAAGTCAGCAAAAATTTGATTAAGAAACCGCTTTGACCCAATATAATATCGCTTCACAATTTGCTCCTTCATTCATATGTAAAGATAATAAATTAAAGTAGGGAAATCAATTATATTTCAAAAATTAATTTTACTAGTTGAGCAACCTGGCGTGTAAAGTGCAAATGCTTGTAGTGAAGTCTAAATTACTAAAGTGCCATGCATGGCTATCAATTACTTAAAAGGTAATACTAAGAAGGCAATACCAATAATCCATTGAAACACTAATTATTAAAAATTCATATATTGGCTGAATAAATAGTAAAAAAAAAAGGCTAAAGTGGTGTAAAATAAATAATCAGAACTATTTGATTACCAAATAACTTCAATAATTATTGAGAGGAGTTAATCATCATTTCACGGAATAAATTATAGAGCCACTTACTCATATTAAAAAGCTAGGACAAGAAAATGATATATAGAATGATGGAGTTGTCCCAAAAGCTACTGCCTGATTTCTATCCCTGGGACACCACAAAGCTGGAGAAGGCAGGGTAACACTGGGCTTGATTTTTAACTTGCCCTAAACTGTAAAGAACAGTCTAAACCTGAAAACCACAAATCGGTGTCCCCTTGGAGCAAGTAATGGAGGTTGCACTGAGAAGAAATGTAGAGTTGAGCAAGTGGCACCTAAAACTCCACCCTAACAAATCCATCAAAGGACTAAATTATTTCAAAAGAGAACCAATCCGGTATAAAACCAAATAGACGTTTCGCTACAATAGCTTTTTCAAGGCAAGTATTTTCGTGAGTATTTTATCTGCTAGAAGGCAAAGGAATGAAGGTATTCAGAATGTTTTGTCCCTTCTTGCTAATGCTTTATACTATAATTATAGGCTGATGCAGGACAGCACACACTTGCCAAGTACTTCATGGAGTTGACTCTACTTGACTATGACATGGTTCACTTCCATCCTTCAGCAATTGCTGCTGCTGCTTTGTGCCTGACTCAAAAGGTTCTTAATATGGGCACATGGGTGAGTATCTATCTAAAGCTGTGAACTATTCTTACAAGTGGAGGTCCCTTTTTGTTTTAAGAGAGAGGTGAAGGTAGCGGCACTAAGCATGTGCAGCAGAAAAGATGGAGAGCTACTGGGGCATCTATGTAGGCACATCTTTACTGTTAAATAGCCTACTTCTTTAGTTCTCCTTTTAAAAAGCAAAAACATTATTGTCGTATTGTAAAAGTCTCATCTCTTGTTTTACAGGATGCTGCTCTACAGTTTTACACAGGCTATTCACAAGATGATCTTAGCCTGCCTATGAAGCACATGGCCAAGAACATCGTTCAGGTCAACCAAAACCTGTCAAAATTTTTAGTAAGTAGCAACCCATTCTAGATTTAATAATAGAGTTAAATACAGGCGACAGTACCACTTTGTGTATAACTCCTGCAATGGTTTAGTTTCTATTTTTTTTTTCTCTCCAATGTTATATATGAATGACTGTTATGTTGGTGGGATTTCCAACAAACTAATTTTTTTTTTTTTTTTTTTTTCAGTCTGTGAAGAATAAATATTCTAGTAGTAAATTACTGAAGATCAGCACAATCCCTCAACTGAACTCGCGTGTTTTAACTGGTCTTGCTGCTGCTGTAACGCCAGGCTCATAGGGTCTATGAACAAAATGCCTCCTGAGCACTTTTATCACTTTGCTTGAATATGCAAAATGCACTTCTTGTAAATAACTTTTTAAGTCGTCGCTGGTTTAAAGTTTTACTATGACCTAATCAAATGATTTTGTAATAAATGAACATTGCTATCACTATAGCTTTCTGAAAGTCTGTTGGTTCGGCATGTGAATATAACTTGCCTCTTCAGTTTTTCACTTTTTGATTCCATTCTGTATAAAACATAACCTGGTGGACCAGGGCATTGTCTACACCAGTAATCCCCAACCAGTGGCTCATGAGTAACAAGTTACTCTCCAACCCCTTGGATGTTGCTCCCAGTGGCCTCAAAGCAGGTAATTATTTTTGAATTCCTGGCTTGAAGGTAAGCTTTAGTTGCATGAAAACAAATGCCACACAGACTCCTGTAGTCTGCCAATCCACATAGGGTCTACCAACAGCCACATTCAAATTTGGCACTCCCATGAATTTTTTTTTTTTCATGCTTATGTTGCTCTCCAACTTACACTTGAATGTGGCTCACGGGTGGGGGAAAAAAGGTTGTGGACCCCTGGTATAGAATATCCTGCTTTTGGAATATTTAAATGGTGATAGATGGTAAAGCCTACAACTTAAAAGATGTTACTCAGTTTAGAAAAAATAAAGATGGTTATCTGAAGAGAGGAATATGTATTAAAGGGGTGGTTCATCTTCAAGTTAACTTTTAGTATGTTATAGAATGGCCAGTTCAAAGCAACTTTTGAATTGGTCTTCATTATTTGATTTTTTTTTTTTTAATGAATTGCCTTCTCTCCGGCTTTCAAATGGGGGTCACTGACCCATTTAAACAGATGCTCTGTAAGGATACAAATATATATTTATTGCTATTTTTAATTCTTTCTATTCAGGCCTTTCCTATTTATATTCCAGTGTCTTTTAAATCAATGCATGGTTGCTAGGATACTTTGGACCCTAGCAACCAGATTGCTGAAACTGGAGAGCTGCCAAATATATTAAACCATGAATAATAAATGAACCTACTGCAAATTCTCAGAATATCACTCTATAATCATACTAAAATTTAATTTAAAGAAACAACCCCTCCTTTAATGAACATAATTTAAGGGAATCGGTTAGAATAACTATTTAGAAGGTGACAAGTAGGCCAACCTCTAGTTAATCAAATTTTTAATTTGTTTTTTTACTCTAGGGCAGGCCTGTAGGTTTATCTAGCATAACTGAATTCTCCCCCCCCCCAATCTTGTAGGAAATATTGTGGGCTACAAATTATACTCTTCAAAGTGGACCTGTCACCCAGACATACAAATCTGTAAAATAAGTCCTTTACAAATTAAACCTGAAATCCAATTTCTTTTTTTTTTATTAAAGCATTCATAGCTGTTGTAAACACATTTAAACATCTCAGCCGTCAATCAAATATTGTCTGCTCCTCCTCTATGCATTCTCTGTTTCAAAAATTGGTTAGCTAATCAGTCTTTCCAGCCAAGAAAATAAAATCAGGTAAAAGCACAAAGTGGTTAAGGATGCGAAGAACTAGAAATTACATTGACAAAAATTGTGAGATTTCATGCAGTAAGTTATTTTTCACTAGCATGAAAATCTAAATCCATAGTACAAACTATACCAAATGTAAAAAAAAAAGCAGCTTTGTAAATGGGGTCTACATTCCCCTAAGGGTAAGGCCACACTAAGCGATAGCGCGGCGATTTGACTCGCGGCGACTTTTCGCCGCGACTTTTAAACGGCAATCGCTGGCGAAACTTTGGCGCTGGCGTCTATGGGGAATCGCTGCGTAAAAACACACGCGGCGATCTTTTTTCTATTGTCGCTCGAAATCGCCTCGCTAGGCGATTTCAAGCGACAATAGAAAAAAGATCGCCGCGTGTGTTTTTACGCTGGCGATTTTGCGCGATTCCCCATAGACGCCAGCGCCAAAGTTTCGCCAGCGATTGCGGATTAAAAGTCGCCACGAGTCAAATCGCCGCGCTATCGCTTAGTGTGGCCTTACCCTAAGACATAGAAAGGAGACGGAAAGCCTGGCTAACACCTTGCCCTCAAGGCTGATCTGTTTGCTTTACCTGCAAGGAGTATATCAGAAGCACAGCAGGGTTGCTATTTTGCACCACTTCATGTTTTCTTTTTCTGCAATTGTTGACCTGGAGCATGTACAAAGGATGCCAGGTCTGAATCAGCTTCAACAGCACAGGCTCCTGCTGGGAGGAAAAAGACCTGAGCCCCACTGCACTACTCAAATAACAAATGAGGGGAGCTATGGTTTCAAAGGGCTTGTTCAACTGTTGGTCTGATACAGACTGGGATATTCTGAGACAATTAGGATTGGTTATTTGTGGTTTTTCAGGTTTTATTTTAGCTTTTTTTATTCTGCAGCTTTCCAGTTTGCAATGTTGGCAATCTGATTGCTAGGGCCAAATAACTTTAACAACAATGCACTGATTTGAATAAAAGACTGGATTACTCATCTGGCCTGAATAGAAAGATAAGTAATAAGAAATCGCAACAAGAATAAATTTGCAGTCTTAAAGAGAACTTGTTTTTTAGATGGGGTCCCCTATTTGAAAGCTGGAAAGAGTCAGAAGAAGGCAATGATGAAAAAACTATTTAAAAAAAAAAAAATGAAGGCCAAATTAAAAGCTACTTAGAAGTGGCCATTCTATAACATTTAACTGAAAGGTGAACCACCACTTTAACCAGGATATGACCTAAAAAGATCTAGCAAATACCACACAACTTCGCATGTTTGTGTCCTTAAAGACACACTGGGAATATTCAGTAGGAATAGCCCTTGGCTGCCGGTAAAACAGTTGGCATGCCTGATAGGATTGCCACCTTTTCTGGAAAAAAATACTGGCCTTCCTATATATTTCTTTTTTCCCTATTAATAGCATTGTGATCAACCCTTATTTTTACCGACCAGGCCAGTAAAATACCGGCCAGGTGGCAAACCTAACGCCAGAACACACATCATGTCCACTGCCAAAAACATGTCCCCATATTCACCATAGCCATGACAGGACTAGGTAAAATTATATGAAGTACGTGCAACACCACCACGCATGGTTGTCAGGTCTAATTTTCAAAACCAGCCAATGTAGGCTACAAAACCAGCCAGGAGGCACTTCAAAAGTAGCCCATAAATAGCACAATGTGTGCAGTGAAAAAAAGTCTAAAAAAAATACTGGCCCCCAAGGCCAGTGCCTGTATTAAAAATTTACCGGCATTTGTAATACCCTTAAAAAGACCCCTCGGCCCGCCCCCAGTCCCCTGTAAACTTAGCTTTTTCCTCTGTTTTTGTCCTGGCCGTGGTGTGGCCCCACCCCTTTATGGCACAACCCCGCCCCTTTGACAGCACATCTGCCCCTTTTTGTACCCGCCCCCCACCAGCCGGCAAGAAAGTTAGCAAAAGGTGTCAACCCTACCAGGGGCGTAACTACAGAGGGGGGCCCAGAAGGTATAGGGGCCCCATAAGAGCCTAATCCATATACAATTTCATTAAATGTTGGTAAAACAGCTCAACCTCTAGAAATTTTGGTGGCCAGCAGATTTTTTGCTAAAGAGGGATGGGAGACTGGGGTACAGAGCCCAAAATCTGGTAACTCACGACTTCAACAAGTCAGTCCCATTGCCTCCTGGTTGTTGTAGTCTTACATTAAACTTGGCAGTTGGGAAATTGTTAAACAAAAACTACATTACCCAGCATGCACTGGAAGACAAAGGCGTGGCACATTAGGGCAAAAAAAAAACTTTGGCTGCTTTCCAAAGTACAAACCAGATAAAGACCCAAAAAGTAGCCCAAATGCGAACATTAGCTAGTTTCTACCTTCAAAACCAGCCTGGGCTTTAAATTAGTAGCCCAATTTGTCTGATAAACCACCAACATGGCAAAACTGCCACCACGTAAAAAAAGCTTCCTGCGCACGTTACGTACGAGCGTTATTATTTCCCAGGATTCTTCAGGGCATAGCTCTACGCGATAGTTAGAATTTACTACTGTACGAACGAATTAAATAATTACAATTCTTCATGCATTCGTTTATGTTAATGCATAACTATAGCGTTGCAGCCATAACCATTGAGTATGTGCGCACGACACCACTAGTCTGTCGAGGAGACTACGCGGCAAAATATGTTGCCATGGCTCCGCTTAATGGGAAGGCCCCCCCACGACGTAGCCAATCAGATTCACGCACACATAAACACCGCGTCCAATGGGAGTACAGCAAGCGATATTTAAAATTCTGCTAACACAGCGTTGGTTATAGTTGTTGCGGAGTGTTCGTGATCCTGGGCCTTGGCGGGTTTAGGTGTCTTGTCTTTAGATTTTATCAGTCGGTTTTAAACGTTCTTTTCCCGCAGATGGCTACTCGTCGGGCTGCAGTAAGTAAAGCCGATTCTCTGAGCGGTTACTCTATAGTAATCTTGTTGGGGATAGTAGCGGCTTTCTGTTGTTGGTGTCTCTGTGGGTCACTTTCTGTATCCAATTTAGTTGGGTTTTGGGACAACACTCCTCAGGCCCACGTTGGTGTTTCAACCAGGACCTTGAGCGCGGTAACTGGTACCCCCCCCCTTTTTTTGAGCTTTCCCATAGGCCTCAGATGAGATGTGGCGCATCCCATTATAATATTGTGGGATGTATTGATGGGGTTCATATGTAGACTCTTCCTGTCTACTGCAAGTGCTTAAATTGTAATTCAAACTATGCACTGCTTATCTGTGTGGAACAGTAACGTTAAATACATCAATATAATGTATTGTTCTGCATTGGGAACTGTTCTGAGTTTGCTTCAGAAAGACTTCTATAGTTTATAGTACAAATAAACTGCTGTGTAGCAAATGGGACAGTTGTTTAAGATGCAAAATCTGAAAAAGGCACTTGTATAACAAATTCACTCAGTAGAACACCATTGTATTCCATTATCTGCTATGTAACCTGAGACTTGAATGGCTGCACTGCACCTTGGGCAAAAGACTTGCCTGTTTGGTGACTGCACCAGTGAGCAAATATCTAAACCTGGGTAGATTTCCTGGGTTTTCTTGAATATTTCTTCACTCGCCAGCGGCTTATTCATCCAGACTTATTTCTACTAAATACTCAATAATGACCTGGCTGAGTATGTCTATAGGCAAGTTTTGGGTATTTTGTCTTCAATACTAATGAACTATGGTGCTGTTTAATAAATTTGGGTATAGAACATAGTAATAGCATGCTGGAGTCCAGGTCCGGACTGCGAATTTAAATAGGCCCTGGCATTTCAGGTACACAGAGGCCCAATCAGCCCACACAGGCCCACTAAATACTGACTTTCTATGACACCTTATATGAGCCCCTCTGGCATTTGCCAGAACCCACAGCTTGCCAGTCGAGGCCTGCTGGAGTTCTCTAGTGACCAAACAGGTACAGCCAAATAACTTCAAAAGAATCTCCAAAGCATGCTGATTTAAAAGCATCAAATAAAGCCCTCATGGCGCCTAACGTGTTTCATGCTTACCTAGCAATCTAGAAGTGCTACGTAAGCATGAAACACGTTAGGCACCATGAGGGCTTTATTTGATTTATAAGATGTAATAAATTTTTTTTTTAAATTTATCAGCATGCTTTGAACATCTTTTGAAGTTATCTGATTTGTTAAAACCAATCTTTATCTTGGCAATGCAGGCTAAAGTTCCTTTCTCCCATTATTCAGCAAACGGGATAGTTCTCATTCTCCTCCCACTACGCTTCAGAGTACTAACCAGTTGCTCTGAGTGAACTGGTAACTGCCTCTTAATGTTACTGGAAACTAAAATGTTTTCTACCAATGTATCTTGGTAGTATATTAAATTCCTATAAGAAAGATAAGCTGCTGTGTAGTAAAGGAGGCCGCTATTCAAAGGAGAAAAGGCTCAGGTTACACCGCAGATAAGCTCTGTAGAACATAATGGCGTTATCCGTTATCCACTATTTAACCTGTGCCATATAGCCTTTTTTCAATTTCTGACATTGCTACACAGCCGCTTGTTGATCTGAACTATGATCTGTTTGCTTCAGAAACACTTCTAGTTTTACCAGTGCAGGGAAATGCTAAATAATATTAATTACTTTAAAAAAACATTTTTGTTACTGTTCCTTTAAATGCAAATTGCCACATTTACTCATCACAAGCTTATTTAGTTGTATTTACAGTTTAGTACACAGTTTATAAATAGTTTCAACTTAGACTACATTATGCCACATAAAGAAACAAAAGATGACTGCACTGTGCAATGAACTGAGCATGTGCTGTGTTTCTAGGAAAGTGGGTTATTTCTGAGCCAACAGTGCTGCTAGCCTAACTCTTCCTAGAGTTTTAGGGGGGCGGGGGCAAAATAGGAACATTTACTAACTGTTACACTTTGGCCTGTTCCTTCAGATTCCCCGTGAAGCAGATAATATCCTTGGGGGCGCAATGCGGTCCAAAGTTCAAATCCATGGCAAAAGAGCTGCTTTGGGTGAAATTGGCAACAAAGTGACCGTGCGAGGAAAACCACATGCAGTCAAGGTATAACATTCTTCTCTCCTTGATTAGACCTGGCCTTCAAATTACTAGCTATAGTTAACATACTGTTCTCTTTAGCAGCCTTCCAATGTTGTGGCAAAGCCGTCAAAGACTGTGGCAACTAAAGTTGCAAATGTTAAGCCAAAGCCTGTACTTGTGAAACCAACAGTAGCTGAAGCTCACACCAAAGTAAGTATTTCTGACTTCTTACTGGCATGGTGGGGAAATGTTTAGTTTGTTTCTTTCAAAACACATCTGTTAACAAATGTTGCTCCAGCAGACTTCTGCACTGAAATCTTTCTCAAAAGAGCAAACAGATTTTTTTTTTCCTTTTGAAATCTGACATGGAGCTAGACCTATTGTTGGTTTCCCAGCTGCCCCAGTCATGTGATTTTTATTTATTTTTTTGCTGTGATAAACTTCAATCACTCTTTACTGCTGTACTGAGAGTTACATCAGCGATAACCCCCCCTCCCAGCAGCCTAAGAACAATGGGAAGGTAACCAGATAGCAGCTGCCTGGTAGATATGACAACAGTACACCATAGTAAAATCCAGGTCGAACAGCTACTCCTTGAGTGGGAGAAACAACCTGTTCAAAAGCAATTCCATCAAAGTGCTGGCTCTTTCTGAAAGCACATGGTCAGGCAAAATTACCTGTCATGGCTGTCTACACACCAATATTACAACTAAAAAAAAAAAAATTACACTTGTTGGGCCAGGAATGAATTTTTATATTTAAGTGAATTATTTGCAGTGCAATTTAGAAGTAAAAACCTCACAAATCACGACCTAATTTAAGCAGCTAGTATTTAAATTGAAAGCATTCATTGCCATGTTTTCTGCCAGGTGCCTTCCCCTGTGCCAATGGATGTGTCTATGAAAGAGGAAGAGCTGTGCCAGGCATTCTCCGATGCTTTGACCAGTGTTGAAGACATTGATGCAGATGATGGTGGCAACCCTCAATTGTGCAGTGACTATGTGATGGACATCTATAACTACCTAAAGCAACTGGAAGTAAGGGGCTCTTGTATGGGGCTACAATCTGCTGTTTAACTATGATCTTAAAGATTATGGCAAGGATCACCTGGCTGTAATGCACTTGTTTAAAGATACTTGTACACTAATTTGTGGTGCTCCATTGCTCTTGTTCCAGTAAAGTGAAGCTGTTGTAAATATACAACCTTGGAGAAGTGTATATGCTTTAGTTGACTGTCCATTTGTCCACAACTTCTTGGTGTGCTGCTAAGGAGTTGTGGCCAATTGGAAGTCATTTGTGTGGGCTCATTACTCCAACTTTTAGTCTTAAGTCTGTAGTACACGGGAGTACTTTTAGCAAACCTATCGGAAGAATTAAGTGATTTGAAAAGCATATAAAGAATTTCTGGCCCTTTCAGTGCCACTACAAACTATATAAACAGGCCAAGTAAGTAGATTATGGAATGGCCCATGGTTTATAACATAACCAGCATGGAATACACGTATCAGATGGTCAGTCATGCCTCTAAGCAGCGCACCTTTTACCATAGACACTCAAACAATTATCAGCTGAAATATATCTCCTCTTCAGCTGTGGCTTGGATATTGATTAGGAAGTATAGTCTCTTCTTGGCCATCTCAATTGGTTTTTTTTTTTTAGGTCCAACAGTCTGTACGCCAATGCTTTCTGGAGGGAAAAGAGATTAATGAGCGTATGAGGGCTATCCTAGTTGACTGGCTTGTTCAAGTGCATTCTAGGTTTCAGCTTCTTCAGGAGACTTTGTACATGGGTGTTGCCATCATGGATCGCTTCTTGCAAGTAAGCATGGATTTGTCTTCTCTAATTGCCTGTGCCCAGTAACCTAATTCTGCCCTAACTACAACGTGGTATGTGCTCTGGCACCCTGCCTGACACTAGTGGGAGTTGTGAATGCAGGGAGGGTTACCAGACTGGTGCACCTGTACAATGACCCTATACCCTCATCCACAATAGGCTTGTGCTGCAAATGCTTAACACCAAAAGATGGAGCTACTCCATTTCTTTATTTTTGTTCCTTGTGAGGCAGATTATTTATACAATTCACTTTCCCTCTTTTCTGTCTTGACTACTGGTGTGCACTGAAATAATTAGTACTTGCTTTCTTGGCTATAGTTGTCACTTGGCTAACCACTGCAGAAACATTGTTCTCCAATCTAGGTTCAGCCAGTCTCCCGCAGCAAGCTTCAGTTGGTTGGTGTTACTTCCCTATTAGTTGCTTCCAAATATGAAGAGATGTACACCCCAGAGGTTGCAGACTTTGTTTATATCACCGATAATGCCTACACTGCATCTCAGATCAGAGAAATGGAAATGATTATCCTTAGAGTCCTCAACTTTGACCTTGGACGTCCATTACCTCTCCACTTCCTGAGACGGGCTTCAAAATCTTGCAGTGTAAGTATAGCTTATGGGCTTGAGATGGCATAAAGACTTGTACATACAGTTTAATTTAATTAGTTGGCAGATTACCTTCCCCCCCCTCATTCTGGGTCAGCTCTTGTGTTCCAATGGAGAGAAATACAAAATAGTGTAACACCATTTATTAAGTTAAAACAAATTTGCACTCACATTTGAAGTCAATCACAGATGTACAGATTTCACAGGCTGTTTAGCTCCTATGGAGGGTCCCTGCCTGCATGTAACTGCTTTAACAGCAGATTTTACAACCTATAGCTGAGAAGCAAACTGGAATGTGCCAGAGATCATTAACTCTGAACTATGCCACTCGGCAGGACTTGAGGCAAGCAAAGGGTTGGTGTAGATAGTGACTACTGACAATGCAATGAATGGGTGGGGGTCAATAGATGCTCCTAACAAAGGCTTATGTTTCCTTATCTAGGCTGATGCAGAGCAACATACTCTTGCAAAATATTTGATGGAGCTTACACTCGTAGACTATGAAATGGTACACTTCAATCCTTCAGAAATTGCAGCTGCTGCACTCTGCTTATCCCAAAAAATTCTTGGCCAGGGAAGCTGGGTAAGTCACATGCCCTTTCTAGTTTCACACTTTGCAAAATATTACAAACAAGCTAATTGCCTCTTTTATTTTAGGGTGCTACTCAACACTATTACACAGGCTACACAGAAGGGGACTTGCAACTGGTCATGAAGCATATGGCCAAGAACATAACCAAAGTCAATCAGAATCTAACTAAGCATGTGGTAAGTTGAACTTTTATCCTTTCCACAAGTTCTATGCCCTCAAACACTGGCTATTCAGGAACTAACCATGTATACATCCTTTTCAGGCTGTGCGAAACAAGTATGCAAGCAGTAAACTGATGAAGATCAGCACCCTTCCTCAGCTGATGGCTCCTCTTGTCACAGACCTTGCTGCAAGTCTCTCTTAGAACTTTTAAGTGACCCTTTCAAGGAGAACCACTAATTGCACTTTTAAACGCTGCCACTGGCAAATGCTGCTGTTTCTGTAAATATGTTTAAACTGTTTTTTATTGACTCATTTGTGAACTTTTGAGTACATCAATGCTGTAATGTCTTCAAATAAACTTCACATTTTTATTTACATTCCTAACTTATTTGACACCAAAAGGTCTTGCATAATGTGTCTAACCCCAGGTCAGTGTTCACATGGTATACCTTCAGGTTCAGGACCCTTGCTGGCTCAACCGTTATTTCTTCTTAAATTGGCTATAGGAGGGGAACTCTCCCAGAAGTAATACTTACCAGCCAGTTATAGCCTATTAAAGGGATTCTATTCACATCCAAGTCGTCGCGGCGCACTCCAAAGTCAAAGGATCGCTCATAGGTTGTTGGTTAAAAATTCATCCTTTATTGGTTACATCAGTTTAAAAAAGAAATGCTAACACATGGTCTGATGCGTTTCGTAACCATGTACTTCATCAGAGACCTGAGCATGCTCAGTTCCATACCACTATTTATACCCACATGGGGACTTCCCCCTCCCCTTACACAAAGGTGAACTAATTAAAACTTTGCATTGATTAACACCACATGCAAACAATCAAAATTGAAGAGAAAAAAAAAATATATATATATATATATATATAAGAAAAAAGAGAAAATTCTTAAAATAATCAGTTTAACATTTCTAATTCTGCAAACAAATTCCCATCACTTTGATACATTGTTGCATACATTTAAACATTTTTCTCCATATTGCCACAGTTTCAATCTAAGATATATTAATATGTTTCACCTTTTAAGATACCACTTCCAGTTATATGTGGATATAAAGTTTTAATATGATGATTAATATGTTCTATTAATTTAAAGGATGTCCTTTTTTTAAGTTTTATTCTTATTCTATTTCATTTAATTAAAGATTATTTTTTGCGATCCCTATTTCATTCCACAGAGCTTATTCTATAAAGCAACTAACATCAAAAATGGAGTTTAACCCCTGCGGGGGTTAAACTCCATTTTGATAGTTGCTTTATAGAATAGGCTCTGTGGAATGAAATAGGGATCGCAAAAAATAATCTTTAATTAAATGAAATAGAATAAAACTTAAAAAGGACATCCTTTAAATTAATAGAACATATTAATCATCATATTAAAACTTTATATCCACATATAACTGGAAGTGGTATCTTAAAAAGTGAAACATATTAATATAACTTAGATTGAAACTGTGGCAATATGGAGAAAAATGTTTAAATGTATGCAACAATGTATCAAAGTGATGGGAATTTGTTTGCAGAATTAGAAATGTTAAACTGATTATTTTAAGAATTTTCTCTTTTCTCTTTTTTCTTATATATATATTTTTTTTTCTCTTCAATTTTGATTGTTTGCATGTGGTGTTAATCAATGCAAAGTTTTAATTAGTTCACCTTTGTGTAAGGGGAGGGGGAAGTCCCCATGTGGGTATAAATAGTGGTATGGAACTGAGCATGCTCAGGTCTCTGATGAAGTACATGGTTACGAAACGCGTCAGACCATGTGTTAGCATTTCTTTTTTTAAACTGATGTAACCAATAAAGGATGAATTTTTAACCAACAACCTATGAGCGATCCTTTGACTTTGGAGTGGGCCGCGACGACTTGGATGTGAATAGTTGAAAACGTCTCCCTTAGCGACAGACTCGGGGCGGCAGCACCCGGGTCACCCCCAAGGAGAGGGTAAGATGATCCTTATACATATTGATCTATGAATACAAACAACTGTTGGAAGGAACGTGGGATAGACTGTGTATTAAACGCAGGGCTCGGGGCAGGTGCACCCGGGCCAATTACTACCAACGGTGAGCGGATCTTAAACCGCTGAAATTTTTGATGATATAGGGGATCAAGCGGATAGAAATTATTTAAACCAATTGTAATTTTAAAATTGGTGTTGGATATATATTTTGGACTATTAAAGGGATTCTGCCATGGGAAATGGTGGCTTACAATGTTAATTGCTCTCCTCCAGCAGAATCTTTCATCCATTTTTCAAGAGCAACTTTTTTTTTTTTTTTTTTTAAATCAGACATAGGGATAGACATGTCATGTGACTAACTTTCTGCTGTGTTGGGAGTGATGTCACCCCCCTTCCCCAATCACTAAAACAATGGAAATATAACCACAACTGCTCCCTAAAACCTGCAGTTAAAGGAAAACTTACCCCATCTTGAATATTTAAACTGTTGTATAACAAATCAAGTTGCATATTCAAGTCTTAAACTGGTATAAGTAAATATTGTACACTTGTATGTCTTGCCTCAACTCCATTTTGTGATGGTCTGTGCTGCCTCAGGTCACCTGACCAGAAATAATGCAGGAAGAAGAGTGGAGGCAAAAGACAGAACTGTTCAGTTACCTGGTCCCTCTGAAATGCATGCAGGCACATGTGCAGTGAAAGCGGATTCTTGACTTGCCCCAACTGAGCATGTGCCTGCAGGCTTTGTCGATGTACAGACCCGAAAAGGATATGAATGGACAAAAGATGGCTCTGCTTCTTGCACTCAGGATTCCCAATAGGAGCACTAATATAGGTAATACACTGTGCAGAGAGGGAGAGGTAAAGGGGTTGGGGCAGATTGAGGACTGTTATATCCAGGTCCAGACTAAGAATTAAAATAGGCCCTGGCATTTCAGGTACACAGAGGCCCAATTAGCCCACAAAGAGGCCCAAACAGCCCCCACCAGCTGACTAAATGCGGACTTTCTATGGAACCTTATAGCTAGGGTTGCCACCTTTATTAAAAAATTTTACCGGCCAGTGGGGGGCGGTCTGTGACGTTAAAGGGGCGGAGCTACGTGGCATGCCACAAAAGGGGCGGAGCAACATCGCACAGCGCTGGGAAAAAAAGGTAAGTTATTTTCGAATTGGGGGCAGGCCAGGGGCTTTTTTTAAAGGGTATTTCAAATTACCGGCAATTGCATTGCCAGTAAATTTGCAATACCGGCCCCGGCAGGTGTTTTACCGGCTAGGCCGGTAAAATACCGGCCGGGTGGCAACTCTACTTATAGCAGCCCCTCCGGCATGTGCCAGAACCCACAGATTGCCAGTCCGGGCCTGGTTATATCTCGTGGGGGGGGGGTTAGTTCTCCTTTAATATCTAAAATGTACTGGTGATCAGAACAGCTAAGGTGGCAGAGGCCCCAAGGATTCATGAACCATCGAATGTCTCAATGGAAGAAAAGTAAAGAATAAAAACCTTTCTGAGTAATGAACGTCCATTATAATAAATGTTTTATAGCGATTACAATTCCTTGGGAAAAAAATGCAAAGGGAGAACATAAAATCATAATCAACCTTTAATGTCAGTAGTCCAGGTACTTTGTGTCTGGTTAATGACAGCTGTCCATTTCTTTAAAAGAAAAAATCCCTTAATGCACATTTTCTGTAACAAATAAAACCAGGAGTGAAGTCAGAAACATTACCATCAATTAGCACTATATAACAGTATAAGTATTAATAGCTGTCAATACAGTATACAGGAATTTATCAAGCACTACACTAGAAAGATCTGCTTACACGAAAGGAGAGGATAAAAGAGAAGAGAAAGACATTGGCTACATTTGTACATCACAGAGAAATATAAAAGGATAACTTGCTGTAAAAGAAACCCAGTATAAAATACAATAGACATCCCTTTCAAGCTCCCTGGTTTATGTGGGTGCAATGCAAGATCTGTAATGAACATACTCGTCTTTAAACTGGGGTTTCCTGCAAGTAAATAATACATTAATAGGAGCTACGTTAGAAATCGATTGCTAGTATCTAAAACTAATACAAGCTGTCAGTCAGAACCCTCAGTTGTTCTTGCATGGAGGGGTCCCCAACACAACTGTGAGCCATATTCAAATGTAAAACAAGTTGAGGAGCAACACCGGCATGAAAAAACTTCCTGGAGGTGCCAAGTAAGTGCTTTGATTGGCTATTTGGTAGCCCCTATGTGGACTGGTAGCCTACAGGAGGCTCTATTTGGAAGTACACCTGGTTTTTATGCAACCAAAACTTGCCTTCATGCCTGGAATTCGAAAATAAGCACCTGCTTTAAGGACACTAGGGCAACATCCATGGGATTGGTGAGTAACATGTTACTCATGAGCCTCTGGTTGGGAATCACTGTTCTTGGAGGACTTTCATTTCGGCATCTGAAACTGTATCAGTAATCCAATCAAAAACATCCAATGTTATCTGGAAGATCACATCATAATCATTGGTGTCAAACTGTATGTAGTTGTAGCTGAACGACATCCTCCAACAGGTCCTGACAGACAGAAAGCTACAAGATGGACGTCCCTATTCATGAAGCAATAAACTGTTGGCAAGTGAATGAAGTGGTGCGCAAAAGGAATGAACAAAACCGAGTAGAGAACTTCTGGAAGGATTTCAGAAGTAATATCTAATATCACACTCACAAATGCACACTGGTTCCATGTAAAATGACTGTTCTCTTAAGATGAACTGTAAAGCAATATAAACAACATTTTAATACAATGCATCATTTACAAAATCAAATGTACCTTTGAGGCAATGGCCACTAAAAGTGGTGACTCCCAGTAAATCAAAGCAGGATGGGCTCCTACTGACATCAAGGAAAATCATGAGTGACCCTCGACAAGAGTAAATAGGGGGTCAGTGTCGCACGAAAAATGCTACTCATTAATGGTGGTTGCATCAACCTGTGTTCCTTGCGCTTCCATATAATTGCACTGCTGCTGCCTTCATCCTGCTCCCTGTTCTGTATTTTTCATCCAGCCCCCTGTATTTTTAGCAGTTACATCGATTGACACAATGGAGTCCTTGTAAGGCTAATCTTCCCCTGGCAACTGCAACTATGGGGGAGGGGAGGCTCATCGGAGGTAAAAAAAAAACATGGCGATTGCACTCAAAATAATGTTTTGCCTACTGCAACTATGGTTGTTCTCCTATTCATATAATGCAGTCAGTATTCATATAAAATGGATAGTAAAATGGGATTAGAAATTCTTCTTTGCTGTCCTATGGTTTCAACACATTAGCCCAGGGATCCCCAACCTTTTGAACCCGTGAGCAACATTCAGAAGTAAAAGGAGTTGGGGAGCAACACATGCATGAAAAATGTTCTTGGGGGGCCAAATAAGTGCTGTGATTGGCCATTTAGTAGCCCCTGGATGTGGATTATCAACCTACATTGAGGCTCTGTTTGTCAGTGCACCTGATTTTTATGCAACCAAAACTTGCCTCCAAGCCTGGAATTCAAAAATAAGCTCCTGCTTTGAGGCCACTGAGAGCAACATTCAAGGGGTTGGAGAACAAATTGCTCACGAGCTACTGGTTGGGGATCACTGCCTTAGCCAATGCCCTTAAACCCCATAGAGCTGAACTAGAAACTGCTGTTCATAAGACAACGATTCAGCCAAAATAGTTCATATACATTTTCAGGGTCTATATCTATATGTTGCACTTGATGAAATCAGAGCTTTTACCCTTTTAAAATTCACCCCAACTTTAACCTTAAGAGTGCCGTCAATAAAGCATAAACTTAGTGGTTTGGTGGTTAAGCACAGCAGTAGCTATAGTAATGGTCTAAAAGGCAAATTACTTCAAGGTTCCGACTGTCTAAACACAAAGCCGCACACAATCTAATCACTTCGCTCTACTAGACTTCCTGTGGAACAATATCTATATATACAAAACAAAGACATGGTAGTTGTTCTGGTCCATTCTGTTAAAAGTGTATTTTGTCAGAAAACATTAAAACCTGCCATTTTGGGCATAGTACCCAGACACCATGATGGTTCTGGAGTAAATATTTCCTTAATATTGGTTAAGGTGAAAAAAAAGCTGTACATTTCCTCTGAGCAAGAGCTTGTGGCTGATCAATTGATTGAGTGCAGAACAGCACAGATCTTGTGATGATGTTCCTGAAAGCTCCGTGGGGATGAATCAAATATTGATGTGAAAGCAGCATCTCAGTCTCTACCGATCCATCCTTTTCCAAATCTTTTTCTCAAGCATCCCCACTGCAGGCTTCAGCAATCCGTTGCTTTCATTAGTGTTTTTGATGGAAAATAATCTATACTCCTCTCTCTCTATTATAAGTTAAATACATTTTATTATTAAGGATAAAAGTGAAGCATATAAATATTGTAGAAAAGGGGGCTGAGTCCAGAATATATAGGTTGTATACGCTGTACTTCTTGGCAATGATAATGTGACGTGTTCCAAATAAATATGAGTAGTAAGTGCTAAAGTCTACAGAATGTCTGTAACAAATTCCCCATTGAAACAGTGAGGGGTTTATCAGGCACAGATGGTATAAGAACTGGGGTCTTCAATAGCTTTCCTTCACCTACGGTCATTCCTTTTCATAATGCATCTCAGATTTTAGCTGTGTTACAATAGGATGCATGAATTCTTTTCCTTCTCCTTTTCCCGGGGCTCTTTCCTCTTTTTTTCAACGCTAGTGGTTGGTCGGCTGCTGGATGGACTTGAAGGAGGCAGTGGTTGCTGTGCTCCCTGAAACAGGAATAAATATGGTTGAGTCCCAGTCTAACAGCAGAATGGGAAAGGGGGAAAGAATAGCAAAAAACTTTTCTCACCACTAAATCTTAAACTATAAGTCAGAGGTGCAATTAGGCTGTGACCAAAAAAATCATACAGACAGAGAAAAGAGGTCCTTCTGCTCTGAAATCCATTTTTCAAAAGAGCAAACTGTTTTATAATTTTGAAATCTGACATGGAGTTAGACATATTGTCAGTTTCCCAGGAGCCCCCAGTCATGTGAATATGTGCTCTGATAAACTTCAGTCACTCTTTACTGCTGTACTGAAAATTTGAGTGATATGACTCCTCCCTTTACCCCAAGCAGTATAACAACTGAACGATAGAAAGGTAACTAAATAGCAGCTTTCTAACACAAAATAACAGCTCCCTTAAGAACAGCACTCAATAGTATAAATAATAAATAAATAAATAAATAAATAAATAAAATAAGTAACATTCAGTAGGAGAAACAACTCCTGTCAGAAAGCAATTCAATAGTGCAGCACTGGCTCTTTCTGAAAGCACATGACCAGGCAAAATTACCTGAGATGGCGCCTACACACCAATATTACAACTAAAAAATACACTTATTTCTTCAGAAATTAAATTTTATATTGGAGAATGAATTATTTGCAGTGTAATTAAGAAATAAAAACGACACCATACAAATCATGACAATCCCTTTAAAGAGAATCTGTCCTGAAAATTTAATATAAGTTATATCTAGCTAAAACATCCCGGTAGTAAGGATGCACCAAATCCCAAATCCTTTGTTCATACGAATCCCAAACTGTTTCGAATCCTAATTTACATATGTAAATTAGGGAAACAAGGGGGAAAGAACAGCACGTGCAGTACACGGTTACATTTTTTTAATTTCCTTGTTTGTGTGACGGTCACAGGGATTCTGATTTGGCTCGGCCATGCACTTGGATTCAGCCAAATCCTGCCAAAAAAGATCAAATCTTGGCCGAATCCCAAACTCGGTGCATCCCTAAAATATAGTCAATTGAAAATTCCGTACTGTTTATGAAATAATGAAGTTACTCTTCACTCTCCCTCTCTAAACAACCTGTCTCTCTTCACTTGATTATTTCATAAACGGTACAGAAATTTTAATTGATTATATTCAGACAGTTTCTTATATCAATGAGATGAAGCCTATGTTAAATTTTTATTTTCGCAATAGATCCCATTTAATGACATTACGACATTTTGTGCAGTAGCTACACTGAACCCCTGCCTAATGGTTTATAATTTAGTAGTGAGCACAACTTTCCATTTTTTGTAACAGTTTATACAGAAGCAGTGGCCAGCTCCATTTTGTAACTCCCATCATTCCCAGCTATAGTCAGGTGATCCCAGTGGTAGCTATAAAAGGACAACCATTTGGGAGTTTAATACTGAAAGCAAATAAGTTGCAGGCAAAACTTAATCCCAGTGTAAAATGTATAATGAAGCAGTAGAATGAATCAGATGAAAGTTGAGTGTAGGACTGGGCATACCAGGGTATGATGTAGTTGGCCAGTTTGAATATATTGCAATATATGGACAAACAATCCCTGTTTTGTTTAAAGGGGAGGGCATTTTTTTAGTAGTATTAGTATGTCCTTGATCTATTGATAATGGGTGAGTAAGAGGGCCACCTTTGTATAAAAGGCATGTTTAGACTGTCCAGTTCTATGTGATGTCCATTTAAATGGTACATTGTAAGCCTTTTAAATATGGCTGCTGTGTGTGATCAGCATTAAACCATTCCCCCCTGGTCTTCTTCTGGGCCACCCCTACCCTGTGATAGTGACAAGTGAACACTTTGGCCAGTAAAAGTACCCACGGCAAATACATCAGTAAGTATAGTGAGTTGTTGCAAAGCATAACTGCATGGGATGCTCCAGAATATTTCATATGGCTAACTATATAAAGTATTTGAATCTTGTTTCCTTCAGTCTGGGAATTCATAATTATAGCAAGCAGGCAGGAGCCATTTTGTCTACACTGTTATTAAGACAAGCCTTACATTATCTCAAAATCTTGTTTGTGCACCAGAATGGGGGACCTGATGTCCATCCCCATGCCCTGGCTACACAATTAAATTGTAAAGAGAGAGGGGGAATGTGGGGAGAGCAGTGACATCTAGAAAGTGCTGAATGGAAAGTGGAAGTAATTGTCTGCCCCGCCTCTATACCTAAGGCAAAGAGGAGGGGCAGACAATATATGATTGACAGCTAAGGTTTTTAAATGAGTTTACAACAGCTATGAATGCTTTAATAAAAAATTATATAAAATTTGTATTTCATGTATTTAATTTGAAAAGGACAGATCCACTTTAAGGAAGCAATCTGCTTTTGCCTCTATATCATTTACTGCACATGTGACCAAGTACCCTTCACTCTGGGGAGGTTTATATGCAAGAATTTTGTGCTAGACAAAGAATAGCCAGAAGCCTGTGTTGTAACACTGGCACTTACAATTGGTCACCGGAGGCAATCATTCTTAAATGTATTAACGCTTGAGGTTTATGTGCTGTATTCTATTATGTTCTTTCGTTTTTTTTTTTTGTTTTTTTTTTCCCAAGACAAATCAGTTAATAGTGCTGATCCAGCAGAATTCTGCACTGAAATCCATTTTTTAAAAAGAGCAAACAAATTGTTTTTTTTTATATTTATTTTTTAAATCAGTTTTCTTAGTCATGTGACTTGTGCCCTGATAAACTTCAGTCACTCTTTACTGCTGCACTGCAAGTTGGAGTGATATCACCCCCAACCCTTTTCCCCAGTAGCTGATCAGCAGAACCAGGGACGGAACTAGGGGTAGGCAGAGTAGGCATGTGCCTAGGGCGCAAAGCTGGGGGGGTGCACACCAGGCACGTACCTTCTCTGCCGCCTACCCCACGTCCGGTCCCTGCTCTCCCTGACTGCTTGTTCTCTATCCCAGTCATTTTGCATTTCTGCTCGCTTGGCGCATTGTTTTGTGCAAGTACAGATTAAATTTGCACAAGCATGCACTGCAACGATTCATGCATGCACGCACTGCATCAATTAGCCACTGTCGCAACGGGCCAGGTTGCCTAGGGAGCCTGGCCAGCCTGGTTGCCTATGGCGCCTGGCCCGGCTCTGAGCATAACAATGGGAATGCAACCAGATAACAGCTCCCTGACACAAGATAACATCTCCCTGGTAGCTATAAGAAATAGTAAAAATCCAAGTCCCACTGCAACTTCTTCAGTGGAAGAAACAATAAAAAAAATCACGCAGTGAAGTTAATGTTGGACCTAAAATGGGGGCTCAAACAGAAGTCTAATAAACACTACCTTAAAGTGAAAGGGCATAGCTTGCTTAAAAAAAAAAAGACACAAATTACGTACCATAAATTAATAAGATAAAGTGAGTCTGATATGGCTGCATTCTGTAACCTCTAAAATCCATAAAATTTGCTTCTGGGCATACAGTATCAGTGTTTTCTTGCAGCCAAAAGCAGTTTTGTAGGAAGCTGACAATTTTATGCAAATACCTGGGGTGGAGCCGCTGATGCCGCTTGCTCTTGCTCTTGTTCTTGATAATACTGTGAGGCTCTGCGGTCCTCCTCCTCCTGAAGTTTTTTAGCCAGTTCTAGATCACTGATGCCTTCTGGGATTTGCTCCCAGTCGATATCTTGATTTTGCTGTTCTTGCTGTAGTGACAGAGCCATCAGATAATCCTGCAAGTCAAAACATTTGAAAATATTTTAAACCAATCACTGCTGAAGTGCATATTATGACAAAACAGTTAGGCTAACTTAAAGAGAGAAAGGACATAAATATAATCATATGTTATGTTCACTATGATTGTTAATGCTTTACAAATACTTAGTATTAATTTAACAATCTATTAAAATACTTTGGGCTTTTTTGTCAAGACAGACCATTAAGGTTATTAATGAACACAAGATGATTTAGACATGGAGCTGTGTAGATGAAACCCTGAGGTGCACTAAGCAGGCTATGCAAATCCATTGGTAATCTGCTGCATGAATGCCAAGTAATTAGAGGAAACAGCAGCCATCAGCTATTGTCAAAGAACTGCTAAATAATGTAGCTAGGTTTCATAAGCTCTATCAATGGCCATACAAACATTATGACAGCGGTATTCAATCACCATACACACACATCAGTAGGATTCCACAATAATGGAGAAAATCAAATGGATTTTTCTGCTAGACTCTTGACATAAATTAGAGTCCTGATGGGATTAATTAGGAGTACTTTTTAAAGCGATGCGGACACATTTCTATAAAAATCCACAAAATTCTTCCCTTAGAAAAGTGCCCCAAGCCACCTCAACCCAGTAGTACTTACCAAAGCCAAAACTCTAACACAGCTTCAGATTCCTAAAAGCACAGACTAGGTGGTCAAACTAGGTTTGAGGCACATAATCCTTTAAAAGGCTGGAGAATGGTGTCCAGTTCTACTCCTATGGAAGGATCACACTGCTCCAGCCCAGTGTAACTGAAAGAAGGGCTCTCACAGCTATCTCTTCCAGGCATTGCTGTAGGTACCAATGGGTTGGAGGTCAGCTTAGAAGGCACTTTTTCACAGAAAAAATATTTTTCCCATGCGATTTTATTAATACTGACACATTATTGGGAATGTGTCTATCATTTTAACAAAAGTGCACTTGCTGGAGATAAAATGGTTGTAGTTTACAACTCCCATTTTACCAGTCTATCAACAGCACAACTTACATTATCATGTATCATGTGACAACAGGGGTAAAGCAGTGTTTTATTCACAGGGGGTTCCAAACCCAAAAATTAATTGTGCACAATGATTCAGCCCATTTTAATTTCCCATTTTAAAGCAGCATAGGGAGTTATGTTGTGAAATGTACAAGGAGCATTATTGTTCGGATGCAATACTACGTTTTTTTCTCAATAAAAACAAATTACATTTTATATGTAGCTTATTTTACATAGGCTAGAAGACCAAAGATCCTGGGAATAACAGATCTTCTTTTTTTGAAACAAAGCAAAATGCAGGAAGAAATCAGATTTCCTCAGCAACTAAAGTTTGCGGGTCCTGGAGATACATATATTGACACTGAGCAATCTGAGCCAAATGTCTGGATAAGTATCACTTCATCAAGGCGGCTGTTATTTCCAGATGGATAATAATGAAGGGCTGGCATATACCAGACAACACTCCATAGATTGAAGTAGTAAAAAAACTTTTTATTGTAGCAAAAACATCACCGTAAAAGCCTTACGCGTTTCGTGCCTTAGGGCAATTAGTCATAGGCTGAACAAACACTGAAACACAGTCGTATTTAAATGAAAAAGGACCAATCAAACACGTATTTAACCGCCAATCCTAAGTGTGGGCAGTAATTGGAAATGGACCAATCAAGAACACCTTCAGAAAGGCCAATCCACAACATGGTTACAAATTAGATATATCCATCAGATAGTTTAACATGTTGGACAAACAAGCAGCAAATTAAAAAAGAGAGAATCAGGGAACATATACGTAATATACAGGATCCAAACAATTCTACTACTGTAGCCAGACATTTTGCTACCTGTACTAACAGAGAAGACATATCTTGTCCATTGATGGCACACACAAGTTCTAAGGAGCAGAACACCTTACTCAATATCATCCACATTTGCACAATGTATACTGGAGAAGAGGATTAGAGTGCAAGAACTACGCTACAATGGGAAACATCATTTGTGTGTACCTGATCAATTTGGGCTTGCTGTCCTTGGTACACAACCTCAGGATCAGATGGAGGCCTTAGGTGGAATTCAGAGTTGCAAAAGTTTCCATCACCATCCACATTGTGTAAACTCTCCCAGACTATGTTTTCTTCAGTAAGAAATCCTTGGTCTGTTACAAGAAGGTACAGTTCACCCTGCACAGAAAGATTGACAGTGTTGAGGTTTCCTGCAATAGGTACAATAGTAGTTCAGTTAAGAAACATAAAGTTTACTTAGAATTGCTAAATTAAACTTAATTTCTTAAGTATAGATAGATTTCTTTTTCATTAAAGAAAGTAAAAATGGGATTTTATTTTTTTTGCCTTTACATCCCCTTGGATGGGCTTCATATATGGCTGGGGTTAGGTATATATTAAGAGGGGCCTGAGTAGTTGAAGAAGGGATCAGCCTTAAGATCAGTAAAGGGGTATTATGGGAAAAAGCCTTGACTTAGATTCTTAGAGCTCAATTAAGATGCAATTTCTGGTGAACAAATATTTGCCTGTCTAATATTTCTTAAACTATTGATGGTAGGTGGATACAGCAATTTATTCACAAATCTATAAGCCTGGTTTAGTTTAGGCAGCCCATTGTTTCTATTGTTTCCCTCTCATCGCATATGGTACAAATGGAGAAAATAGGGTATCAGTTTTACTGTTACTATTTATTAGGACATTTACTGTACAGTTTACTGTATGGTGCATTGGAACAAGGCCACAGGGTACATGATCTAAATATGTTTTTATTGTTAATGGCTTTTGCCCAAAAAAATGGTGGTTCGTAAAGAAATTGGGAGATATTCATTTAAGGTTTGGGATCACAGCCTATGAACAACAACCAACGTATTATTAAGGACTGCAATTTTATTAGCCTGTCACAGTTAAAAGTCTCTTGTGATTCATTTGCTTTTACTGCCAGATTTTTTATTTAATTTATTTTTTATAAACCTTTTGTACACTCAACACTTTCCTGAAATGACCTTTTGTTTACCTAGGAAAACTATATATACTATAATTCCTTAATGTCAACCTCTAAATCTCGATCTGACTGAGATTTTTATTGAATTCCACTTGAGTACCAAGCTATTTCTTTCATTTTGTAGAAAAATATATATTATAAAATGTTTTGAGCATTGAGTGACATTTCAGAAATTTATTTTGTTTGTAAAAAAGCCTCATACCTTTCCAAGCAACCACTACTATGTATAGTTTTCTGGAGATTCCTGGATTGTATAGACTAAAATCCAAAAAGCAGTACATTATCAAATATTTAAAGCATTGCACCATAAATAAGCACACTTTAGAAGGCAGTAAAGTTGTATTTTAATGCATCTTATCTCCCATCTGTACAAATATAAAGCATCATAAATGTCAGGGCTCCACTAAACAGTTTGATGCCCAGTATACATGGGAATACAAATTATGTTGCATATAGATCACCAAAAACACACTGTCTTAAACGTTTTTGAATACCACATAGATAGGAGGCAAAGTGCTGCTTTTATCAATTTAGACATGGGCAAGAAAGCTTTTTAAAGAAATACAAAGTATGGGACCAGTTATCCAGAATATTCAGGACCTGCGGTTTTCCAGATAATTTTGTATTTTATAATAGGTCACCTCTAAAGAATCAACTTACCTTTACATTAGCATCATTTAGGCATAAACTTAATTTCACTTTGGTTAACACAGAAGACAAAATTAGGCAGCAATGATTTTGATAACATGCAACATCCTACCTTGTGTTTAATCATTGTGCTAAAATGATTATTCCTGAAGAACACGCATAATTCTCCCTCTTGCAAGGCTGCAGTCAGCTCACTTAGTCCATGGTATGTCAGCTGTGTGGCAGTGCCATTTAGAAACTGCTCGGCAACTAAGCCTAAATATGAATGTAATAAATCAGTGTACAACATAATTAAAACTTCGGTATTCAGGATATACTATCACAGCCAGACAAATGATTGACTATTTTATTTCCAATACCAAGCAAGAATGCAGATTTAAAAATCAACAAACTTCTTAATTTAAGCAATCAAAAATAAACACTAAAGGGCACCTGTTACAGAACTTTGTTTCGCCCATTGGAGGTACAGGTGCAAATTTTTTTTAAAGATGATGGAATAAAGTTCTTGGTAATAGACTAGACTATTGTGACAAACAAAGCCATGCCCTAATTTTCCCCAAATAAAGAATATTTTTAAAAAGTATTTTCTGTATTGTTATAATTCCCCCCTAAGTCTAATTTCCCCAGCATTTCCTCAATACTGAATATTCTTAGCATTTGCCCCGGTTATAGGCCCTAGTCCATACAAGCTGATTTCAATGAAGAAGACATGAAGAATGCCATTATTCTTATGAATTCCTCAATAGCAAACAAGCTTCTTGTTAATTATGCTAATAAGCCAATCTTCATTTTAGTGCAAAACTGTGTAACCACAGTCAGATTCAGTGCAGTCTGTAAAGCTATTAAAGGAGAAGGAAAGGGTTCTTGCAATTGGGGTGTCAAATGTTAGGCACCCCCAAGTGAATTCTCAATCGTTTTTTGGTGTCAAAATTTAGACATTTAGACGATGTAAATTCGATTGTGAGATTTAAAAAAAGTTCCAATTCGGGGGGCGGAGTTAGCCAACGTACTGAATGGACGTCTGAGGCAAGAGCTCCGCAGCACATCGAGCCTATTAACACTGCCAAAACATTAGACCGAGTTTAAACTAACTCTACACAGGTGGGACAAGGGTCGGAGAGTCATGACTCCCAAAGCCCAACCGAAAAAGATGAACGCGTCAGTTACGGCGTTCTTTGCTACCCATGCGGCCACAGAATAGCAATCAGCTGAGGGCGCCATCTTGGCTCCAGCAGACACAGGCCCCCGATAGCGATGCTGCGCGTGATCCGGATCCCTCAAGGGAGGAACTAAAAGCCATGCTTGTAGATATTAAACAGACTCTCCAGGCGGACATAAAACAATTGTTACAGGAGCTAGGGGATCGCACAGCGCATATTGAAACTAAAATGGGGGAATATGCAGACACCCATAATGACTTGGCGGATAGCCACTCACGAATGGACAAAGAGATGGAACGCCTGACAAGTAAAGTAGCTGACTTAGAAGATCGGTCCCGCAGGAACAACCTTGTGGTCCAACCTGTGTGGAATTCCAGAGTCAGTACAGGCCCAAGATCCGGAGGACTATTTGGCAACTCTGCTTAAAGTAATTATGCCTGATACCCCACAAATCGAACTAACCATTGACAGGATACACAGGATTCCTAAGCCACGCAATGCCCCAGACTCAGCTTCCAGGGATGTGCTCACTAAATTACACTTTTTCCACATTAAAGGACCAGTAACACCAAAAACTTTTATCTAAAAATTCCATTCCAAATGCTAAAATAATAGCCATACCCTAATACATTGATATAAATTACCTAGCTGTTTTTTTCAAAAAATGTCAAAATAGCCTTTCTCCATGACTCTCTGTAAAATGGCGAAAAGGCAACCAGTTCCCACATCGTGTTCGTCTCGACCTGTTCCTCCACACAGAACCGGAAGTGAGGAACAGGAAGTCAGAACACAGAGAGAGCAGCCGGGAGGTAAGGTGGTGACAGTCCGAGCACCATGAGAGAACTGCCGAGGGGAGGGAGACTATAGGGAGGGAAAGGCTGTGTGCAGACAGACTGCCGTGAGAGAAATGCAGGGCGGGAGGGAACCAAATCGCTGGGCAGAAGAGCGGGGCCAGAGGCTGCGCTAAGATAAGAAATGCTTTGTGGGATCAAACGGAACAGCTGGACAAATGAGCGGGGAGAGATACAAAAAGGCTGCAGGGGGGGGAGGAGAGATATAAATTGTGGAAGGAAGTAAAAGGCTTGTGAAGAGGGTCTGCGGGGCGAGAGAGACATGCTGTGTGGAGGGAACAGAACGGCTGTTTGTAGCATTTCTTATCTTAGAGCAGCCTCTAGCCCCGCTCCTCTGCCCAGCGATTCTGTTCCCTCCCGCCCAGAATTTCTCTCACGGCAGTCTGTCTGCACACAGCCTTTCCCTCCCTGTAGTCTCTCCCTCCTCTCGGCAGTTCTTTCATGGTGCTCGGACTGTCACCACCTTACCTCTGTGTTCCGACTTCCTGTTCCTCACTTCCGGTTCTGTGTGGAGGAACACGTCGGGACCGAGCACGCTGTGGGAACTGGTCGCCTTTTAGCCGTTTTACAGAGAGTCATGGAGAAAGGCTATTTTGACATTTTTTGAAAAAAACAGCTAGGTAATTTATATCAATGTATTAGGGTATGGCTATTATTTTAGCATTTGGAATGGAATTTTTAGATACAATTTTTTGGTGTTACTGATCCTTTAAGGAAAAACTTTAATACTCTGCTAGACACAAAGAGTGTTGGCCAGTGCAATATGCAGACCTACAAGTCTATGTTGATTTATTCCAAACAACTTTGACTAAAAGGCGGGCCTTCATGGAGGTCACTAAAACTCTACGAGAAAACAACATTTCCTACCGCTGGGGGTTTCCAGTTAAACTCATAGTCACAAAACAAGGCACCTCCACCTCTTTAACATCACTTAAGGAAGCCAAAAAAGCTCTCCGTAGATGGAATCTCCTAAACACTTCGGCCTCCCCACCAGGCACTCCACAGCACAAACAGGTCCAAAAGCTGCACAAGGAATGGGAAGTTGCATGAGGTCAATAGATGATAATAATCATATTATAGTGCTTGAAGAATATAATCTCTGTCTTCCCTATTTTATCACGACTCAGGCTCAAGTTATGCTGAGAGACTTGCTTCTCTCAATACTAAAGTTACTCTATCTTTTGTGGGGTTTTTCTGCTCGACTGTTCACTTTATTACAGAAGGAATATCATTCCTCCCCCCACAGCTGGGTCCCACCCGGGGCGCAGTTCTACACCAGTACCTATGCCATGGAAAGGCACATTTATGTTCTTGGATGAAAGGCGATCCTGAAGTTTATAATGTTATGGTTTTAGATTTACTGTTGTTTACCAATTATACTGCTGCACTCTAGTATGCCAATACGGATATATTTTCTCTGCCTGTTCTCAATAGTACCATGTAATGACCTAATGTGGATGCTAAAATGTTGGGTGAAGATTATACGCGATGCACAAAATGGTTAAGTTTTATTCATTGAATGTCAGGGTATTAACACCCCGCAAAAAAGAAATCTAGCTTTGAATGAAGCCTACAAGGCCAGAGCTGATGTATTGATGTATCAAGAAACTCATTTAAATAAAGCATCACCAACCAGAGTTTTTAATAAAAGATTCCCACATAAATTCCATGCACTTTCGAATTCTATATTCAATATTAGTTAGCACTTCAATACCATTTCAGATGCATCGCGTATTGGCTCATCTCCTGGGCAGGTACTTATTACTAGTATGTACACTTGACAACCAGTTATATACGATAATCAATGTATATGCCCCTAATGAAAATCAAGTACCATTTCTTACCAAAACTTTAACGCAACTAATGCAACATAGACAAGGTAAATGTGTAGAGGTGGGAGAAATCAACCTCACCCTAGACCCTCTTGTGGACACACACAGATCCTCAGCACAACCTGTAACCAAACAAAAACTGGTACAAGCCAGAAAACTCAGGGATTAATTTCAAAGCTTTGCCCTCATAGATATTTGGAGAGCCCGACACCCCAGAGAAAGGGATTACACTTACCATTCTCCTCGATTCTTAACCCACACAAGAATTGATGTGATCCTGGCAGACCCACAAACCACAGCACAAACCACAAAGGCCTGGATAGGAACTCAAACCTGGTCCGATCATGCTCCCATTGGACTTGAAGTAGGCCCCTTCCCTAATAGAGGAACTCTAACCCCATGGAGACTGAATGACTCCCTTTTAACACATTCAGAAATACGAGAATATCTCAAACAGACCCTAAACTCATACTTTCAAAGCAATGTAAGTCCAGATGTAGATTGTCAAACAGTTTGGCTTGCCCATAAGGCTACTATGCGGGGGGAAATTATTTCACAGGCTGCTAATTTGCGTAAACAGAGGGATAACAAAGTTGAGTCATTACTACACGACATTAGGGACCCAGAACAAAAATACTATTCCCAATCCACAACAGAAATTGCTGCCAAAATTCAAAGTCTTAAATTGTAATTGCAACAGATTCTCCTTGCCAAGACAGAGTATAGATTAAAGCCCTTAGACAGTTATATTACACAAAGGGCAATAAAGCAGATAAATTACTAGCATCTCAACTGAGAAACAAACAGGCACGCACCAGAATACAATTCTTAAAAGACCATCACCATAAGATTAAAGACCCATTACAGATTGCTAACCATTTTGCCTCCTATTACTCCTCATTATATAACTTATCCAGCAGAAATGATGAACCGCAAACTACACTGACGTCCATACAAAAGTATTTGAACTCACTGCACATACCAAATCCTACAGAGGCACAGCTTGAACAATTTAATGCTAATATAACTAAGGAGGAAATTGCCCAAGCTATAAAACACTTGAAACTAGGTAAAGCACCTGGGCCTGTTGGCTACACAAATACCTATTACAAACTATATGCAGATATATTGTCCCCTCACTTACTTAAACTGTTTCAATCTATTATGGATACAGGCAAAATTAACCCTGAACCCTGAATTTCTCCAGGCACACATCTCAACTATCCCTAAACCTAGTAAAGGAGTAGACCAATGTCAAAGCTCCTGACAACACTAGGAGATTCCACAGTTTATTACATATCATCAAACAGGAAAAAATCCTGGCCCTATTGTTGTCCCTAGATGCGGAGAAGGCGTTTAACAGGATCCACTGGGGATACATGACACTAACTCTCACTAAATTTGGACTGGATGGAACCTTTTTAAATCTCTAATCCTTCAGCCAAAGTTTTGGCTTCGGGGGTCCTGTCGAAGGCCTTCAGCATCACTAATGGCACTAGACAGGGGTGCCCGTTGTCTCCCCTGATATTTGCCCTTATGGTTGAACCACTTGCCATTAGAATCCGGATATAAAAGGGGTCCCCACAAAGGCGGGTCACAGCACAATAGGCTTATTCGCTGACAAGATCATTCTCTCCCTAATTAACTCACACATCACCTTACCTAACGTCTCTCAGGAACTGCAGTCTTTTTATCAGATCTCTTGGTACAAGATCAACTCACATAAAATGCAGGCTTTACCAATTAATATCTCGGAGCATGAAGTACTACAAGCAATTACTTATTTGAGTGGAGAGACACATATTACGTACTTAGGGGTTAAACTGACAAAAGATCCCGAACTACTATATAAACACAACTATATTCCTTTGCAAAAAACTATCCAAGATAATAACCTCAAATGGAAACCTATTTATATATCATGGTTAGGCAGAATAAACGCTGCAAAAATGAATATCCTCCCAAAAATGTTATACCTCTTTAGAACTATATAGATAGATCTCCTGCCACGATACATTAAGTCACTACAAAAGCAGATGAATGAGTTTATATGGGGTGGGAAAAGACCTCGTACAGCTGCTATAAAGTGTTACAACAACCAGCCTCATCTGGGGGCCTAGAACTTCCAAAACTAAATACTTACTATAGAGCATCTGTGGTAGATACAGCTATCAAAATGCAAAGTCCAACAGCTTGTAGACAATGGCTGGATCTGGAAACAGTGGAAATATCGATAGAAAGCATCTCCCAACTTCTATGGATACCATCACAATATAGGCCAAAATTCTTTACACTACTACACACAACTTCACCACTGAAGAAAACTTGGGATAAGGAACGAACTAGATCTAAAACTGATAAGCTACTATCCCCTAGAACAGTTTAACTCACAGGCTGCTATTCATTCTTATAATTAAATTAAACCTTTTTTTGGAGCTAAACTTTTGCGACAAATTAGTATATTAAACAATTCAAATAGCACATGGTCCAGGGATAACAGAGATAAATACCAAGTAATTATTTTCACTCATTTACCTTCGCTAACTAATTCACTGCTGTCTGACTGCTTGCAGAGGATGATTTTCTCCACGAGCTGGTTGTAGCTGCAGTTACCAACTGCTTTCACTAGTTCGGGAACCTGGCAAAAGAAAAAAATGGAACACAAACATTTATTATGGAAACAACTCAACAGTGATAAAACCCTTGCTAATGATAATAAGCAACAGATAACAAAAATGGTGCCATTTATGCAGCTATCCATGATACAAGGGCTTTGCACAATGTTAATGGAACGGTGGTTGATTCATAGTGAAGAAGGAAGACTTAACAAAATGTAATATACATTGATACATGGAATTAATTGCATATCATTATAAAGCTATGGTACTGCCATTATAATATTTTTTCCTATTTAAAAACAAAGGCGCAGAGGCACATTCACAGTACTGTTTCTTATCTGATTCAGGTTGAAGCGACTCAAATGGTTCAATTAAATAGATCGCATTCAACTGGACTATGACAAACAGTCCTCTAAATGTCAGAAATCAAGTGCTAGCTAAGACAATAGCTTGTGAGCTTAGATACACAACTGGCTAGATAAATAGTCTGACCTAAACAAGGTAAAACAAAGTTTCCATATAGATCTTAGGCAAAGCGAATTTGCAAACACAAAAGTTGCCCATACTGTCCAACGGTCAGCTTTCTAATGTTCTTTTCGTTCAGGTCAACCACCCTAAACTTTTGAAACAGCCATTAGTGAAAAAGGAGCTGTGTCAGATGAAATATTCAATCTTCGCTATATGGTTAAATAAACAATATCCCATCAGATCCGTCCAATGAAAATCTTTAGCCACTTTGCACAGCCCCCAACAAAAGCCTTCTACTGATGTCCTGATGATCACAGTCCATCTTAACCTTCAACAAGCAGCATCAAAAACTAGGACTATTCATTTCTGCAGCGCTTGTATGAAATTTCAGGAACGGCGTACAGTAAATAATAATCAGATCATAAAATTATTAGTCACAGAAATCTGCAATTTATTTGTTTCCATAAAAATGACTCCTGCAGATGTGAATCCTACCTCATTTTCTCAACTATATATTGGAAAGAAAAGAACCCTAAATTGCAATGCAGCAGTACAAGTTATGGAAACAAAACACACACACAAAAACCTGTACAGTGTTATTGTATCAGGGCAAAACATACCAGAGGGTCCACCAGCCATCCATGGTACAAAGGTATGTCAAGGAGATCAAACACAATACACTCAGGAGTGTACTCAAATACTCTAACTCCAGTGAATTTCACATTGACATCAAGGCCTGTTTGTAATTTATGCAGGATAGCCATTGCATCACTCATGTTCTGTGGGAAGAAAGGGGTAACAGTTTATTCATTATAAAAAAATGCATAGAAATATTTCTTGATATAATAACTGTACATTGTGTAAAATCAATAAAAATTAAAGGAAATAAACAAATGCAACAAATGCATAATCCTGATAGGTTCCATGTTCTCTAAGCAGCAGGACAATACAATGGTATCTTAGATTGTTTCCAGGGTTATTCATCAATTGGACTTTGTGATAAATGTTCTCATATGAAAAATACATTCAGCACATATGGGAACTATGAATGTTATTATTATTAGACTATTTTCTGCAAAAGCAAAGAGATAACTTTCCTTGATTGATCCTATAACCCTCCTTGAGCATTGCATCCTATTAAGTTGTCATATGTTTGAAGAACAGCATTTCATCAATTCAAAAAACTAGTTTTGAACCTGAACATTTTTTATGAAGAAAGAAATTTGTATGTGGCAACATACAAATGATTATATAGCTTCTATTGAAAGATATACAGTTAGAAACCACGTAGGCTGTCCATCTTAAGCTTCTTGTATTATAAATGAAGTCATATATCTCCTTTTGAGGTTCTCTACATGGTTAATGAGAGCTGCTCATCATTGGTTGCTCTTCATGTCTTCTAGGCACTAATGGTGTTGATTTTACTAAAGCAAATTAAGTGGCTACAACTTTTTCATACCTCTGTTGACTTTTATACAGAGTTCCAAGTCCCATAATTTGGGATCCACACTTCCTGAAATAAAGTATTGAATATACTGGTAGGGTAGGATGATAGCCAGTATAAGAGAGGATACATACAGGGTTGTTTCTCACAAATTCTATTTGTATTCAGTGAAAGGAGGGTGTGCTAGCACAGATGAAAATGGTAAAAGTCCAATCTGTGAGCAATAATCTCCAACAAATAAATCAGAGGGTTATCTATCGCTTTTGTGACTGTGTTTTAAACTTAATTACCAATGTAAACTAAAAGGAAATGCCATTCATTATTACAACAGCTAAAAACTGACACAAACATTTTTTTTAATTGAGAGAGCTGCTTGCTTGGATGTTAATTAACAAGTTAAAATTAAAATAACGGTTTCCTGAACAGATAACATGTTTTTATTCCTCTGTCTTATATAAGTGCCCACTCCTTTGGTTTCAAACAACTCCTCCGATCAAAGGATGTATTTTTCGTCTTGGAAGCTCTTAATTTTTAAATTCAGTAAAAGTATTAACTATGCTCCAATCCATAAATTAGGTGGTTCTTGGAAAACCACTAACCACTAGAGCCAGACATGCAGGCATGCCAATCTCACACCTAAATGATTATTCCACCATCGCTAGTAAAAGTGCCAAACAAAATTTGTGGCAAACAAAATTTTAATCCATGTGTGAAGCTGATGTAGGATTTGTATGTAGGTGGTGCTCTATTTGGTAACTCTGCTGCTTATGGAGGTAATATGTACATGCAGTTTTTCCCAATATTTCCAAATGGCACTGCAATGTGCAATCAAGATCCCAGTTGGCATCCTGGATAAAACTACACATTGATTGCATCATGTGAGTGCCATTTGAAAAAAGTGTCAGGAACCATTTTCATGTGATTATAAAAATCACAGTGTGAACCATAGCCCTCAGTTTAAGCAAGAGGCAGGAATAGTTTTAGTTCATAGCCAGGTCTGAATTTAGTAAATAGCAATGTTTAAGGAGCTGCACACGTGTTTAACCTGAAGAAGGGATGGTTCCACTCCCCTGAAACTTTGCTGCACAGGTTGTTACAATAAATGCTAATGCTGTTTCACGAAGTCTGCACTACCATTACAGTAAATTGTAGTTTGGGAGGTTTGTGCAAATAAAACCTTTTCATTGGATTTAGGTATGTCTAAAATTACAGATTAGTCTGGCATTAGCAGTCTAAACTGCAAATATCTAAACCGAAAACCGAAAATTAATGTAAATGCTAAATGTGCTCACAGAAGTATTTTAAGTTTACATCAATTCATTTTTTTTGGCCTTAGATAAATAAGATGCTAAAACATATAGACTATATGGTGGCTTTGGAAAGATTAGACAGTGCCTTGTACTTCACTATAACTAGCTACACTGAAAAATATTAGGAATTACAGTTCAAATAGAAATCTACTGGATCTCTCCTCAGTGAATAGGTATTGAAAGTATACATTTCATGGAACCCGAAAAATAAATGTCTTGGAATTTAGGAATATGAAAGTGTATTGTCAAAGCAACACTAGGGCAGCCCTAAAAATACACATATATTCTGAATTCAGAGATTCTGTAGAATTCAAATGGATAAATAAAAATATACCATTATCTGCATTACTAGGAAATCATACATGTTTGCTAAATTTGTAGTGTTTGACTCATTTAAGGCATTTCTTTCTCTCAGGTACAAAGACAAAATGCTTTAACGATTAATGTTGGACACCTTCTAAATAAAACAAATTCCTTGATAGGGTACTAAAAATATGTGGTTTCTAGAGACACCAAAATATAAAAGTATGTTACAATTTGCAGAATACAGATACACAATTGTGCGTAGTGAACACCCCAGAAACTATGTATGTAGGGAAACTATATATTCTGACAAGATCAAAATGGGTTAATACATCTTTCTACTTCAAAGATATCTGTTAAGGCACTTGTTTTCTTTTAATACAAGATTACTATTAAAGGAAGAAAGTGGAAACATTCAACATTTCTTCAAAAAATAATTGGCAGGCTTGGCTTCCATGGCAAATCATCAGATTCATTAAAGGGATCTTTAATGACTGAAAATCTGCAGTTGGCTTGTGAAAGGGACAAAGTTTTTTATACTGTTTGTCAAAACCGGGGCTGTTGGACAGCACTGGTCTAAACCAATGAAGCACCAGATTGTCAAAAAAGGTTATAATACTTTAAAAAATATTTTTAAACGTTTGACTGCTGACCCTTTTTAATTGCCTTGAATTGTTTCCAACATATTAACCATCTTCGAGTGCAGAAGACAAATAGTATTGTAGCCATTCACTTCAGAAATACAATGTACTGAGTTCATACAATTTTCAAAGAACAGCATTTGACAGATTGAAATAAAAGCTATGATGGGGTAAATCTCAAGAAAGCATGCAATTGCTGTGATTGACATAAATACGTTTTTTAAACTTTTTGTCATAAGAAACTGCTGTTAACTATGTTAACTAACATATTCCCTTGGGTTCACACCGTTACACAGGGTCCAGCATGCAACATGATTCTTCTATACTCATTTAATTTCTATTTGTACATAAAAGAGCAGCATTTTTAAATGGAAGCTTCTTTGAACGAGCCAAGTTCTTGTTTATAGCTGGCCTGGAGGTGTTCCAGTTAGATTTGACCAAAAGGGTGCAGCTCAGATAAAAATAGGTTTTTGGGAAGAATGTATGTAAATGCTCTGAAACCTGCCTCGCTTTTTTGAATAAGTAAAAGAGCAAGTTCAAGCAATAACACTTAGGGGCAGATTTATAAAGGGTCGAAGTGAATTCGAGGGAATTTTAGAAGTAAAAAAATTCAAAATTCAAAGTAATTTTTTGGATACTTCGACCATCGATAGGATACCTTCGATATTCGACTATCGAAGTTAAATCCTTCGACTTCGAATATCGAAGTTGAAGGATTTAGCGCAAATAGTTCGATCGAATGATTAAATCTTTCGCTTCGAAGGATTTTAATCCATCGATCGACCGATTTTTCTTCGACCTAAAAAACATTAAAAAGCCTATGGGGACATTCCCCATAGGCTAACATCGCACTTCCGTAGGTTTTAGGTGGCGAAGTAGGGGGTCAAAGTTTTTTTTAAAGAGAAAGTGCTTCGATTATCGAATGGTCGAATAGTCGAACGATTTTTAGTTCGAATCATTCGATTCGAAGTCGAAGGTCGAAGTGGCCAATTTGATGGTCGAAGTAGCCAAAAAAAAATTATTCGGAATTCGAAGTATTTTTTATTCTATTCCTTCACTCGAGCTAAGTAAATGGGCCCCTATGACTTCAAATTTACTTCGAATTCGATTCAAAGTAAAATAGTTTGAATATTCGATAATCTAAGTACTGTCTCTTTAAAAAAACTTTGACTTCAATACTTCGCCAAATTAAACCTGGTGAAGTGCTATGTTAGTCTATGGGGACCTTCTACAGCATTTTTCTACGTTTTTTGAAGTCGAAGTAAAATCGTTCAATCGTACAATAAAATCGTAATTTTACTTTGACTGCAGAATACCCAAATTCGATGAAAAAAGTTCAAATTCGATATTCGAATTCAAAGTATTTAAATTCGATGGTCGAATTTCGAAATATTTTTTACTTTGAAATTCAACCCTTGATAAATCTGCCCCTTATTATTATTTAGTTACCTGGTTATAATTTAGTTACCTGCTCATAGTTCAAACGTTGCACTTCAGATATTTCTTTCGGTTTTGCATCTAGAATGTAGTCTCCTGCAAGAGAAATTCACCAACTTTTATAATTTTGCTGTATTCTTTATTGATTCCCATGAACCCACAAGACACTAAGTATAGAAATTTAGCACTGGTGGAGAACATCCCTTTAGAAGACTAGTACAATACTACGAGGGAGTTACGATCATTATTCAAAGTATTATTTCAATAATATTAGTCCAGTAAAAAACACCACGTATCGGGGACTTCCCTGAAAAATTACACCGTTTGCCAAGAGGGACGCATAATCTGTGCAGAGAGTACTAACAACAGACTGGGGACACCCCTTACAAGTGTTATATTTGGAGAAAAATCTCCAGCAATATGGCAGCATTTGCAGAATGCTGACTCTTGCTCCATGTGTGGGGACTAGTAATGAGCGAAATTTTTCGTCAAGTTTCACCACGTTCCACCCATAGACTCCAATGGGTGAAAAAAATAGTTGTGTGTCAAAATAATTTTGCCTATAAACTTAAATGCAATTTGGCAAATTTTCACTGTTTTTTGACAAAGCAAAACAGGTCAGATCTTCCCATGACTAGTGGGGACCCCAAACATTGACGTGTGACGTGACCCTATCAGACCAACAACTAAAATTTCTGTTGGTAGAAGCCTCTTATGACCTTTAAGTTAACCCTTAGTATGTTATAGAATGGCCAATTCTAAGAAACATTTCAACTAGTCTTCATTATTTATTTCTTATCGTATCGTTTTTTAATTTTTAATTATTTGCCTTCTTCTGAATCTCCAGTTTTCAAATGGGGGTCACAGTCACAAATGTTCTGTAACGCTTCACATTTATTGTTTTTGCTAAGTTTTATTACTATCTATTCAGGCGTTCTCTTATTCATATTTGAGTCTCTTCAAATCAATGTATGGTTCCTATGGTAATTTGGACCCTAGCAACCAGATGGCTGAAATTGCAAACCGAAGAGCTGCTAATTAAAAAGCTAAATAACAAAAAAAAAAAAAATGAAAACCAATTGCTAATTGTCTCAGAATATCACTCGCTACATCATACTAAAAGGTGAACAACCCCTTTAACACCTTCAGAATCCAGCAGTATAAAGAGTAGTTGAGTGAACCAACTTTTTGGAAAATGAGATATGGCTATATCTGCAAGCAGAATAATAGCTGTAAAAACTATATAAGATCATTAGAGCTGTGAAGAAAGTAAAATAACAGTGGTTACTCTATAATTACATGTACTTTGCAATTAACCTTATCTTGCGTATAACAGCATATGTATGTAGCAGTAAATAATGAGAACTGTATATTTCCTCAGCTATTAGCTCTTTAGGAAAAATAAGCAGTAAGTTTAGAGAAAGAGTTATGAATATACTAGATAAACAAGAATTTAGTTTCACATTGGTAAATTCACATTCAGCAAGGTACACAGCAGCCAGTTTGTCATGTGGCATTTGGGAATGAGTAACATCAGCAAAACATGAACATTCTGCAAGACCAAATTAAAGGCTTGTGTTCATGCAAGTACTCATAAGTATATAAATAACTATTAAATTGCAGTTCTAGACAAGTTAAATATAGCATAGAACCACACAGTTGAGCAAGCTAATAGTTTAGAAAACAAAAATATCTCTGGACATTGGTTGAAGATTGTTGTTAGTCCCTGCATACCAGAATCTGTACAGTTACAGTTAACATCTACTGTATTAAAAAACTATTAAAGGGGTTCTGTCGTGATTTTATGGTATGGTTTTTATTGCTAAATTACACAGAGTACATAGCAAATAATTCAATCTACCATTTAAAACGTTATTCTTGAACCAATAAATGAATTTTTTTTAGTTGTAATATTGGTGTGCAGGCAGTCATCGCAGGTCACTGTGCTGGTCATGTGCTTTCAGAAAGAGCCAGTACTTCAAATAATTAACTGCTTTCAGATAAGTTATTGTGTCTCCTACTCAATGTAACTGAAGGAGTTGCTACTTGGGTTAGCCGGACTTGGATTTTTACTAGTGAGTGCTGTTCTGATATCTACCACTAAGTGGGGCATGGGAGCATTTTTAGCAATGCAGGTGTCAGGAAGCTGTTATCTGGTTACCTTACCATTGTTCTGTAGATCAGCTGCTGGGTGAAAGGGAGGGGTTTATAACACTCCAGAGCACAAGTCATATGGCTGACAGCGCCTGGGAAACGAACAACATGTCTAGACAGATGTCAGATTAAATATAAAAAACCTGTTTGCTCGTTTGAAAAACAGATTTCTTTGCAGGATTCTGCTGGAGGAGTGATATTAACTGATACATTCTGTAAAAAAACATGATTTGCATTACAGAATCACTTAAAAGGATACTGTCATTTTTTTTTTTAAATGAATCAGTTAATAGTGCTGCTCCAGCAGAATTCTGCACTGAAATCCATTTCTCAAAAGAGCAAACAGATTTTTTTTACATGCAATTTTGAAATCTGACATGGGGCTAGACATATTGTCAATGTCCCAGCTGCCCCAAGTCATGTGACTTGTGTTCTGATAAAATTCAATCACTCTTTACTGCTGTACTGCAAGTTAGAGTGATATCACCCCCTCCCTTTTCCCCCCAGCAGCCAAACAAAAGAACAATGGGAAGGTAACCAGATAGCAGCTCCCTAACACAAGATAACAGCTGCCTGGTAGATCTAAGAACAGCACTCAATAGTAAAAACCCATGTCCCACTGAGACACATTCAGTTACATTGAGAAAGGAAAACAGCAGCCTGGCAAAAAGCATTTCTCTCCTAAAGTGCAGGCACAAGTCACATGACTGGGGGCAGCTGGGAAATTGACAGTATGTCTAGCTCCATGTCAGATTTCAAAATTGAATATAAAAAAATCTGTTTGCTCTTTTGAGAAATGGATTTTAGTGCAGAATTCTGCTGGAGTAGCACTATTAACTGAGGCGTTTTGAAAAAAACATGTTTTCCGATGACAGGATCCCTTTAAATAACCAGCATGTTTAAAGTGGCCATCATCCGTGTTCAACATAAGCCCATAAAAGATGCTTTTATTGGATTGTATTTCAATGGACTATTGTGTTGATTTCAGAGGGAAGGGTTAAAAATGAATGATTTGTACTATATAAATGAAATAAAATGTAAAAATAAAAACACTTTTTTTTTTCCACAGGACCAACTAGCAAAGGTAATTACTGCCCAAAATGCAAAATTGCCTGCCAGGTTAAAAGTTATGATAAGGTTTTTGTATCATCCTGAAGACATTCTATAACAATATGCAATTGACCTTTTTTTTTTTCTATCTTGCCTTTTAATTACTTAAATTTTTTTTATTGTGCGGCAGCCCGACATAGCTATCTTGTAACTAGAGTTTAAGCAACCTAGCAACAATGGACCAGATGTCAGACCAGAAGATGAACAGTAAATGGAATTAATAGAAAATGCTTTTAATAGAAAGAAATGCAATTAAAAATAAGAATAATCATAGCAGTCTCACAGTTAGGGGGTTATTTATTAAAGGGCATGTAAAAAAAAAAAAAGCCAGCTCACACAGAGGAGAAGATGAAGTGGCACGAGATGGTGATTACAATGCTTGCTAGCATAACTTCATTGGTATTCTTTATAGTATTTCTAAATGATTCTGCTTTTAAAATGGCATGTGTTTCTAGGGTTACCCTTACTACATGGATAACAGCTTCTTTATTTGTGGCACACAAAAGGAAAAGTATGTCAATTTATGCAGATTATTCCAATAGTGTGGGTCTAGAATTTACAAAATAAAAAAAAGTATACAAAAGATTACAGATGCACAGTGCTGTGGCAAAATACATGCAAAATATTAAGAATACCTAATCAAATACAGTACATGGGTACACCTGCAACTTCAAATAATTCCAAAAGAGCAGTTCGAAAGTGTCTGGAAAAAAAGCACTAATTTGAACAATTAAGAATAAAACTCTAAGTGTCATACAATGTACAATCTGCATTCTGTGGATAAAGGACTAAAGTGCCACAGATTTTACCTTATGCGGCACTTCTACAGTGAATTGGGTTTTAAAGCCAAAGACTTAAACAGTTAAAATAAATTGTATGAGAATTAGTTTCAGGCTTTCCTCCAGCCCTTTATCAATCCTCTTGAGGTTTCATAAAGGGCTGGAGTGAAGCCATATCTATTACCCTTTAAACACATAAGATGCAGAACCATTTATTTGAGTGTGCACAAAGAGTGTATGTCTGATAATTGCTTTTTTTGGCCTACCTAGATATTCCATAAGCTGCTCAGCAGTAATAATTTCCATCATTGGTGGCAATTTTACCTGCAACACAAAGTCTGAGTTAATAAATACACATTTACATACTTGTAGAACAGCTGGATTTTAACGAACACAAAGATTTTTAGTAGCACCTGCAACAGTCATAATCAATAAACTTTGTTTCATCTTAGAATTTTCCTGATTACATGATATTTAATATATCTGTGAAAGCAGTTGTACTGTTATAAAAACACAAGTAATGTCTTGATTGCCACGACTATAGCTTTGTGATTAGCAATGCACTAGAGTATTGAAATGTTTTTCAGGTATTAAATTAAAGGGGTGGTTCACTTTTAAATTAACTTTTAATATGTTATAGAACGACCATTTCTAAGCAACTTTTTAATTCAACTTTCATTATTTATTTTTATAGTTTTATAGTTATTTGTCTTTTTCTTCAGATTCTTTGCAGCTTTCTATTTAGACTCTCTCCTATTCATATTCCAGTCTCTTATTCAAATCAATGCATGGTTGCTAGGGTAATTTGGGCCATAGTTACCAGATTGCTTAAAATGCAAATTGAAGAGCTGTTGAATAAAAAGCTAAATAACTCAAAAACCTTCAATAATAAAAAATTAAAACCAATTGTAAATTATCTCAGAATATCATTCTCTACATCACACTAAAAGTTATCTGAAAGGTTAACAACCCCTTTAATAAAGTAGAGAACAGAATTGCTTGATTCAATGCTCATATTAAAGGGATTGTTCACCTTCTAAACACTTTTTCAGATTGTTCCCCAGAAATAAAAATGTTTTTCAATTACTTTCCATTGTTAATTTTTTACTAATTTTTTCAAAATCTAAGTTTAAAGTTTAAGGTTCCTGTCTCTAGTGTTTGAGTGTGTCAGCTCAGTAATTCAGGCGCAGACTCCAAACTGGTACAATTTTGCAACATTTAGTTGATACATATATCAGCAGCATCTCTGGAGTATTAGCAACTATTGTATCAAGTCTAACAGCTGCCTGTAATGAAACCAAGAGATTCTGCTCAGCAGGGACAAAGATAAGAAATGTATCAACTAAATGTATCAATTTAGAACAGTTTACAGGGTCAGCGACCCCTCCTCCCAGAGCTGCTTTAGAAGATGAAACGTAACACTTTAAACTTGATTAGAAAAATGGTCACACATACAAAATAGAAATTAATTAGAAAATGTCGTTATTTCTAGTAAACTATCTGAAAACAACTAGGTGTTTGAAGGTGAAAAACCCCTTTAAGGGTAAGGGCACACGGGCAGATTAGTCGCCCCGGCGACAAATCTCCACTTCTTCGGGGGGGGACTATCTCCCCAAACTGCCTTCCCGTCGGCTAAAATGTAAATCGCCTCACGAGTCTGCTAGGGTTGCCACCTGGCCGGGATTTTACCGGCCTGGCCGGTAAAAATAATGGCTGATCCCAATGTTATTAATAGGGAAAAAAGATAAATATACAGGAAGGCCAGTATTTTTTTCCAGAAAAGTTGGCAACCCTAGAGTCTGCCCATGTGCCCTTGCCCTAAATAGGTTAGAAAAGTAGCAATTTGCAAAATTAATGCAGGATACATTTCAACATGTATACAAATATTTTCATGCATAGGGTTTGTTTTAAACAGAATTATTACATTATACATAATAAGGAACTCAATACAAAGATGAAGCAGATGTCCTATGCATTGTGCATTTTCACTGGCAAACAGTTTATCCGAACTCTGTCAGCAAACCCGTAGTGATCATGAGTATGTTAAATAGCAGTGACATTGTATTCATCTGTGAAAACTAGAGTATAAACCCTCAGAGTGATGAAATAAATAAGGGCATGTAGAGATAGGCAAATAAATAAATAAATAAAGTAATCGGGTGGTTTAACTTTAAGTTGACTTTTAGTATGTTATAGTATGTCCTATTGCTAGCAACTTTTCAATTGGTCTTCATTATTGTTAAACTATTTAGCTTCCTCTTCTTAAGATTTCAAGTGCAGGTCACTGACCCAGCAGAAAAAAAAAAAGTTTGCTTTGTGAGTTTATAATTGTATTATTACTATTCCTTGTCTTTCTATTCAACCTCTCTTCTATTCATATTCTAGTCTCTCATTGACACCACTGACTGCTTGCTAAGGAAAACAAGAGCCTAGCAACCAGAGCTCTTGAACAAACAGCTAAATCACTTAAAAGTAATGAATATAAACTGCAAATCCTCTGAGAATATCAATGTCACACCAAAAGTTAAAATGTATTATAAATAGAATATTTATAATAAATTACTGCTGCCATGTATTTTATTATAAGTAAATAGATTATCGCTTTTGTTGCGCCCCACTTTCCCACCATGGCCAACTACAAATTCAACGTTGTATTTTTACAGTGTCCACCAATCGAGAGCCTGTAAGAGATCTATTTTCTCTGCCAAGTGTACCAAGCTAATCTCTAAAATTCGATCAAGGCTCCAAAACTGAATATCGTATATATAACTGCAAGTAGTTCACGTAAGAGTCTCAGCCTATCTTCCCATCTTCTAAACAAAAAAAAGCAATAGTCTGAATATGTTCCTTTCCTCAGAGAGGGTCTACAACACTAAATGGGTCCTGAGGAACTGACCCTAACTACAAAAAAGCAACCCCCCAGGACAAAATATTGCTGTATCCAGAAACCCATGAGAGCAAAAAAACAATGTGACAATTTGAGGATGCAGAGATTTATAGTTGAGGATTCTGGGATAATCTGATCATTTACCTTCCAGGCCAGAAGCAGGACATTCATAATAGCCAACAAGGGACATGGACCATTCTCATTCTGAGTTACTATTGGAGTGCTCTGCTCTTTCCATCGGATCCATTTAATATGATACACTGATTGGCCAGGGAACCTGTCCCTTGGGGCAACTCCATCTTTGCCTTCCTCCCCTTCTTCACTGACTTTCTCATCCGGTCCCTCGCTGTTTAACTCGGAGCTGGGACAAGACAAGAGATTGGAGAAGGAGGCTAGTGAATCCAGGCTCTGGGAGGCTCCAGGTAGGCTCTGGCCGCTGCTGCTCGGTTCCTCGGGGGTTAGTGACTTTGGGAGTGAGAGGGCAGAAGGGGGAGATTCAATGCCATTTTGCCCCTGACTACATTCCGGAGCTAACGTAACCGTGTCAGATGCTGCCAATACCGAGTCCTGATATGATTCCTGCACCCCTGACACTGTGGCTCCTGTGCTTTCTTCAGCCACTGCCTGGGCTCCGTCACCAATAAGCCTCTCGCCTTTCTCTTTAACCTTTTCCGACTGATTTTCAGCTGCGCAGGTGATGTGACTGACCGCAGATAGAACCGGTAGGGAAGTCTCCATGGCCAACAGCCGCTGACTTCTGTTACTTACACTGCACCGGCTCTTCAGCTGTTGCCAGAAGCCATGACAGATCCGCCCATTGCGTCACGTGTGTACAGCACGACTCAGTCACAATACGTAACCAAGCCTAGTGTTTGGATTGTTTTGCCTGTAAATGTGTTGTCAATAAAGTTTTCTGAGGGAAAAAAAAACGCCTCCCAGCTGATTGTGTACCTCAAAGTACTTGAGTTTTGAAGGGCTCTGTTGTGTATTCATTGAAATAACCAGGTCTGGACTGAGCTTCAGAATAGGTCCTGGCATTTGAATATACCTCCCAACATTTTGGAAGTAAAAAGAGGGACAAAAATTTTTTTCCGCACGTAGCGCAACAATTTTTTTACCACACCCCTTTCTGTGGCCACACCCCCTAATTACCATGTTTGTTTTACAAAATTTGGCAGGTTATGAAAGTTTGAAAATATTTCTCCTTATCTAAACTGTGTTTTTGTGTCTCAAAATTGTTACAAAGTATCTTATTTGCACCTGTTAGCTGTTCTGGGCTCTCTGCTAAAAGCCAATTAAGTGAGAAACTTTGTTTCTTTTTCTGGCTGTTCAGTGCAGAGAAAAGAGGGACTTTCCAGTACAAATGAGGGACTGCGGGTTGAGCTGTCAAAAGAGGGACTGTCCCTCCGAAAAAGGGACAGTTGGGAGGTATGCATTTCAAATACACACAGGCCCTGATTTGTGGAAAAGCCGCCTAGGCCTAGTGTGGCAGGATTTTAGGTGGTGGCATGCCACTAGGGTTGCCACCGTTTCTGGAAAAAAATACCCGCCTTCCAATATATTTATCCTTTTCCCCTATAAATAGCATAGGGATCAACCATCATTTTTACCGGCCAGGTAGCAACCCTACATGCCGCTAGGGTTGCCACCTGGCCGGTATTTTACTGGCCTGGCCAGTAAAAATGATGGTTTATCCCAATGTTATTAATAGGGAAAAAAACAAATATATCATTTTCAGAAAAGGACCCTACATGCCGCCCAACCACATCCACATTGGTTCGGAAGTTCTGGGGCTACTGAGGAGATTTTTTAAAATTTCCATTGCGCCAATCCTCAGTGGTCCCAACCGGATGATAACAATTTGTGCATGTGAAAGCAAGGAGACAGGGGTGACGAATGGAAGCACGACTGGGGCACCCACTATGTAAATCTAGCCCTGAATACACAGATGCCAAAACAGCCCCCACTAGTCTAATAAATAGTCTATGGCATCTTACAGCAGCCCCTCTGTCATTTTCCTGAATCCACAGATTGCCAATACAGACATAGAAACAAGAAGATCATATCATAATTACTGAGATTTTTTTTTCCTGGACTGGAACATGGCAATGGGCAACTATGGGTTGATCCTCCTGCTATGCAAATGTGCAGGAAATTACCAAATAAAAGCTTTGCTTTCGTCCTCAGCCGCATCTTTGTCCTTCTGTAGTCTCCCCCTATCAGATGGGAAGCCATGCCCACTGCCATGTTCCCATCCAGGAAAAGAAAATCTTAAAGGAACAGTTCAGTGTAAAAATAAAAACTGGATAAATGAATATGCTGTGCAAAATAAAAAAAAATGTTTCTAATATACAGTGACGGAACTAGGTGGGGGCGGGCCCTGGTGCGGGCCGTGCAGCCAGGCCCCCCATCGTCCATGCGGCTGCAGCCGAATACAGTGGCGCGCGTGACGGACGGGGGGCCCTGCGGGGGTGCGGGCCCTGGCCCAATTGCACCCCCTGCTCCCCCGGTAGTTACGCCACTGCTAAAATAGCTAGTTAGGTAAAAATGTAATGTATAAAGGCTGGAGTGACTGGATGTCTAACTTATCAGAACAGAATACTACTTCCTGCTTTTCAGCTCTCTAACTCTGAGTTAATCAGCAACTTGAAGGGTGGCCACATGGTACATAACTGTTCAGTGAGTTTACTTTTGATCCTTAGCATTCAGCTCAGATTCAAAAGCAACAGATATGACCCATGTGGCCCCCTTCATGTAACTGACTGGTTACTGCCTGGTAACCAATCAGTGCAAACCAAGAGAGCTGCAAAGCAGGAAGTAGTGTTCTGTTCTGTTATATTAGACATCCAGTCACTCCAGCCTTTATATATTACATTTTTGGCTAACTATATTAGAAACATTTTTTTATACTGAACAATTCCTTTAAGTATGAGATGATTTTCTTGCTTCCTGTTCCTTACACATAGCAGTGGACAACTATGGGATTTACAAAAGTTACTAACAAAGATTTTTAGGGTGGGATTTATTGGTTAGAAATAGCAAACTGCAGAACTGCTGTACCAAAAAAAGGAGGTTCTTAGCAAATATGTCAAAATTGTAGTGTCAAATTTGTAGTGTAGAGTGTACAAAGTTATGTAGAGTGGAATAAGTAGCAGATTTGCAGATGTCTTCTTGGAGCACATAGGACCCCGCCATTGCCCTTGCAGTGTGTTCACTGTTCTGGGTACTGTACTTGGAATCATAAGATTGTAGGGTGCATTGCTTTATCCAGTTTGTTACTGTCAATTTTGATGGTTGCATTCCAGCTTTCAGTCCTTTGGGAATTACTAGCAAGGAGTCTGACTTCCTGATTTCTTTTACTTTGTCCAGGTAGATCAAATACATCTCCTGACAACTAGGGTATGCCAGATGGTTTCCTGTTCTGTTTGTGGACTGTGACAGAAAGAAGGTAGTATGATTTCTTGTGAAGTGTGAAATTCTGAAACCACCTATTGTAGGAAGTTGTCAGCTGTTTTGAGTATTAGAAAAGCTTGTTAGTCAAGCTGTCCAAGGCTTAATTGAGGTCCCACGGGGATATTTGTGATCTGACCTTAGGACGAAGTCAATTGAGTCCTTGGAAGAACCTTTTGACTAGTGGTTTGGAAGCCCATTGAACTTTGAGAAGTGGGAAATGGATGTAACTTGTTCTTTGAGTGTGGAGTTGCTTAGGCCTAATGCTACTGAATGCACTCTAACACTTGTATCTCTAAAATTTGAGAGGAAGTTCTACTGGAGTCATGCAGCAAGTTATTACATTTTTACCAAACTGTCAAGTACTACTGGATGGTAGAGGGTTTTCTGGCTGCTATGAGGGTGTCAATTGCCCCAGAAAAAAAGGCCAGTGGAAGAGCCAAGCCTCTTTGGGTGAGGGTGGTTCTGCCGTTCCTGAGACAGGAAGTCTGGCCATGCTGAAAGAATGAGCAGGGAGTCCTTGGACAGTTGAAGGAACTGTGTGAAACAGGGTCTCCTCGGCCACCAAGGACCTACCATAGCCACCTCTGCTTTGTCTTTCTTGATTTTTTGAACTACCCGTAGGATGGATACGAATGGAGGAAAGACATAAGCCCTCTTGAAGTTCCTTTGAATGGAAAAGGTGTCTGCCACAAAAGCCCCTGGTTCTGAAGTCCATGCAACATAAGTAGGGAGTTTTGCATTCCTTCTGGTGGCCATGAGGTCTATTGAGAGAAGACCCCATTTGGTTTGAATCATAGCAAAGACTGTGGTGTGGAGTTCCCACTCTCCAGCTGGGTAGAGTTCAACTCAGTTTGTCTGCTACCATGTTCACGGCTACTGGTAAATGTTCTGCTTTCAAATCTGCCAGATAAATTTTTGCCCATCTGAAAATAAGTATGGTCAAATGCAATAGAGTTTCTGATTTCGTCCCTCCAAGTTTGTTCAGGCATCTGACTGCTGCTCTGTTATCTGATTTTATAAGGACATCCTTCTGCTGAATCTGGTTCTGAAATTTAAAGAGATTCAATTGCTTTTAGTTCTCTCCAGTTGAAATAGTGACTCGCTTCTTGAGTTGACCCTATTCTCCTGGTTGTTTGGGTCCCCAGATGGGCTCCCCAGCCCTGCCTGCCCGGATCTGTGGTAATCGTGATCCAATTTCTGTGATGTACGCTTAATGGGGTTGTCAGATTTTTGGTCTGGAGCCACCATAACAGGAATGATACTGTCTCTTCTGAAAGCTGGATGATCTGCTCTCAGTGATTGTAGTCATGATCCCAATTTGCCAGGAACTCAAACTGGAGAGGTCTGGAGTGGATCTTTGCCCACTTGACACAGTCCACCGTAACCCCCATCTTGCCTAGAACTTGTTGGCAGATCCTTGCTGATGTTGTGTAGAACTGGATAAAGTTTGAGACACATTGTTGTAAGTTTGGGATCTTGTGGACTAGGAGACTAAAGTTGAAAGTGGAAGTGTTGATAGTTGTCCCCAAAAATCCCATTGTCTGGGTTGGGGATGGGTGGCTCCAACCCAACTTCTGGAGATAGTCTGAAACAATAATCACTTGTTGGGTTAGTAGAGCCTTCGATGGGGCTTTGATAAGAATGTCGTCTAGGTATGAAAAGATTTGGATATTTTTCAGCCTCAAGTTTGCTATGACTAAAGCCAGGACTTTTATGAAAATTTGGGGTGTTGTAGATAATCCGAACAGCAGAGTCCTATACTGGAAGTGTTCATTATTTTAAACCTTAGAAATTTCCTGTGGCCTTTACAAATTGGGATGTATAGATAAGCATCCTTGAGGCCTAACTTTGATAGCAAGTCTCCTTGGTTTAGGCACTGTGCAATCAACCTCATAGTTTCGATTCTGAAGTAGGAATGTGGAGGTGTTGGTTTAGCTGTTTGAGGTTGAAGATAATTCGGAAGTCCCTGTTTTGCTTTCTTTTTAGGAATAGGTGGGAGTATCACGTATATTGGCAAGCACTTCACAGTCCACTCGTCGAGTAAAAACTTCAAGTTTTAGGTGGGAGATAGGTGGGAGTAAACCCCGTCTAGTGCTGTGCTGTGGGGACCCTTAAGATAATTATTTTCTCTAGGAGATCTGAAATGACTCTGTATATGGCTTTTACTCCATCTGTGGATCTTGCCAAAAAACATCCATTGTGTTATTACCATAAGTGTGATGGCAGACAGCCTATTTTTGAGTTTTGTTGTCAAAACTTTTTTTTATAGCTCTGTGGGAAACACAGCCCCCTTTCAAACAGCTTATCAACACCAAGTACTGGTTAATGTTACGTGAGAGGTGTAATCTACTAGAAAATTCTGCAAGCTTTTTTGAGCGATTTGCATCTGTCCACTGAAAGGACACTGCATTTCCTGGTGAGTCCCATTCATTGGGAAAGTGATTTTCAACATTTTGTCATACACTCACAATATATAGTTCTAATCAGAAACTGACGTTTTTTTTTTTTTAAACAGTTACTCTATACCACTCAAGTGTTTGCTAAGTTGCTAACCATACAATCACTTCATCTTATTGACAAAAAAAGTGTCCAACTGCTTTAATATCTACATTGAGCAAAAGTATATCTTGAAAGAAATTAGGGTAAAACTTGGTATATCTGCTTTATTCTTAAAACTATGAGTCAAAGACTGATAGAATACTTATAGAATGCTATTAACAGGATTATCACATACTTATTATTATTATTAAGATGTATTTATATAGCGCCAACATATTGTGCAGCACTGTAAAGTAAATGTGATTATACAACTAAATCACATTAATTACATACATAGAACATATGGAGTTTCATACATCACAATCAATACCGGTACAAAAGGTGAGGAAGGCCCTATGCAGAAAGAGCTTACACTCTAAAAGGAAGGGAGTAATACACAAGGTGTGGGAGAGGGCAAGATCGAATTAAGTGGGTGAGAAATATGGTACTGTATGTGGTGTTGTGTTTGGTAGTTGGCGCCCTAGACAACCTGGCCAGGTACAGCGCTGGCTGAGTGGGCATGCGCGAAACTGTGCTCTGGCGCGCATGCGCGAAAGTGCGCATGAGTGGGCATGCACGAAACTTTGCGCAGAAGCACAACTCCAAAAATATATGCGTGCCAGTCAGGGAGAGACGGAACCGGACAATGGGGTAGGCGTCAGAGCAGGTACGTGCCTAGCGCCCCTCCAGCTTTGCGCCCTAGGCAAGTGCCTACTCTGCCTACTCCTAGTTCCGGCCCTGCAGACCATCACAAAATGGCAGTTCAAGGCAAGAGATCTAAAAGGGCAATATTTACTTAAATATATATTCCAGTTTGGTAAGATTCTTTAATATGCATAATGGTAAACAGTCAGGTAATCCAGCCCAGGTTTTTCCTAACCTCTCTTTTATTTATTTGTTTTATTGCATATTTAAGTAATGGTATGTAAGGGCAGAGACACGCAAAGATTCTGGGAGATTTAGTCGCCTGGCGACAAATCGCCTCTTTTTCGGGCGACTAATCTCCCTGAAAAGCCTCTAAATCTAAATCACCGGTGGGATGGCACTCGGATCACTTTGTTTTCCGAAGTTGCCTTACAAGGAAACTTCGGGCGACTTCGGAAAATGAAGCTCTACAAGTTGGTGGCGATTTAGATTCTAAGGCAGTTCCAGGAGATTAGTCGACCTGAAGAAGAGCCGATTTGTCGCTGGGCGACTAAATCTTCCTGAATCTTTGCATGTGTCTCTGCCCTAATAGTAATAGTCAAGGCCAGGCTGTAAATGCCACTGATTTGGATTCTTCTACCAACGTTCACCGGTATCATGGAATTCTGACGATTACTGTGGTGTCTTTAGAGTACATCCATAACAAACCACAGCTAAATAGAACGAACTTTTTAAATAAAGAAATATGCATTTATTCCTTGTTATCAATATGTAATAAGTTCAAATAAGGGCAAGATTTTCTAAAGATGATTCTGGCTGTCAATAGGCTGAAGTAACGGTGGCACTACACGTCAGTGGACTAAACCACTCCCTGCACACCATCGAGGAAGGGTTAACACGAGAAAAAAAAAGAGGTTGACGTCCGTGATGTCACCGAACCCAACATCTACGCCCACTCCCCAGTATCAGCAACGCCCTATGGAGAGCACTATTTGGCAGGAAGTTGAGAAAGGACACGGCGCATGCGCATAATGGGGAAAATAACCTGAAAACAAACGGGTTTATCCTCATAGCGAGCTGCTTGAAGAACGGTATCGTTATAGCAAGCGATGGCCAAAGTGGAACATTCAAGGAATCATGATAGCAAATCAGTAATTCATTTGTTCAACCTGTCATTTGAATCTGTAAAACAGCGAAAGGGCTCTAATAACGTTTTGTCCCATCGAAATGTTTACAGCCAGGTGCTACCATATAGCTGTTTTTTCTTATTCCTGAAATAAAAGAATGGGGTTTAGAGTCACTCATGGCTCTTTTGCACCAACATTCCCCTCTAAAGGGATCTAAATAAAACGATGTCAATTTAAAGGGAAATCAAACCTCTGAACATTGCATTCTCGATAAAATATATGGCATAAACACTGTTTCATATAAATAAACAATTTTAGTAAAAATATACTTTTTTAATAGTATGTGCCATTGGATACTCCTAAAATTAAATATAAAAAAAAATCTCTTTTTTAAAATGGATTTCAATGGAGGATTTTGCTGCATTAGTGATTTTAACTGATGATGCATTTTGTAAAAAAACATGTTTTCCCATGACAGAATCCCTTTAAAGGGCAATATTTACCGATATCCAAATAGGTCACTTATAATATACATTATCTGGTAGTCAAGTATTCATTCTGAAGTTATAGTTTCCTCAAGATGGTCATACACATTAAGATCTACTTGTGTGGTTGGCTGAACTTTGCAGACAGTCCTCCTCTACTCTTCTGCCTAGCTGCCATTGCTCATTTATATACTTGTGCCTGCCTAAGTGACATCAAAAATGGTGTGGGTACATAAGGAACCCTAGGTTTAACTGAATACAGAAAATGCATATATATAGTTAGGGACGCTGACACTCTAGCCCAGAGCTGTCAAACTTCTGTGGTGTCGGGGGCTTGAATTTTTCTTGTCTAAATGATGGAAGCCAGTGTTGACCTTTTAATCCACACCTACTTTAAACCACACCCATGTTACCACAAGAACATTTAAGGTCAGGCCACACAGGGCGTTTTGGGGAGATTTGGTTGCCTGGCGACTAATCGCCTTGTTTTTGCGGCAACCAATCTCCCCAACGCCTTCCCTGACTCAGCGCCGGCTAAAATGTAAAAAACGCCGGTGCTAATCACACGCGGTGATACGTTTTCCGAAGTCGCGCAAAGTTTCCTTGTGAGGCAACTTCCGGGGACTTCAGGAAATCGAACCGCTGCGTGTGATTAGCGACGGCGTTTTTTAAATTTTAGCCCAAAACACCCTCTGTGGCCTGAGCCTTAAGACAATACACACATTAATGGGGGTAGCACACAAAAAAAAACAAATGGTTGTTTATTGCAGGGATATTACTCATCATATGTGACAAATTTAAGTTATATGAAAACATATCCTTAAATCCATATGCCTCCTCCTCCCCTGTGGATAACACAGCAACCCCCCCCCCCCAACATATTGCTAAATTGCCCAAAGTTTCCTCTGGAGGTGAATTAGCGATAAGCTGGCCATACCGGAGAGGCATATTTGGGAGATTTGTCGTTCGCAGCCACACAAAAACAATCCACAAATCTTGTGCCACTGCCCTAAAGCTTAGTGTAAGCAGTCACAGCAGGCAGACTTTCATGTGGGGGGCCACTAGGGTTGCCACATTTCTGTAGCTCACATTCCGGGAAGGGGGAGGTGACATCACAGGGGTGGGCCAGTGATGCAGCGGGTCAGTTAAATCATGGGGTGAGATGAGATACATCATGGGGCGTGACTATTACGTGGCGATCAGCAATTGGCTGATCGACATGTCAATCAAGGGTGATCCTGCCCGGTTTTCCTTATTTGGAAAACTGTGCGACTGTCTTGAACCGGGCGGCCCTCCTGAAAATCAGGCTGTCCAGGTCAAAAATAGATGGGTGGCAACCCTTGGGGCCACACAAGGGGCCGCATTTGTGGCCCGCCAGTTGGACAGCACTGCTCTAACCTTCATAGAGAGCTGTTGACCTGAAAGCCTGGTATTGGCTGTTTAAAATGCTAATATCTCAATCACTAAAAACAGGAAATGAATGTAAATTGCAAAGGACCACTCTGAATAATAATATATATGAATGAATTTTTTGGGGTTTAGATCCTCATTAATCTATGCATGTTATGCTTTGTAGTGCCACAGCAGGTGTATTTTGCTATCTTGCTTTTTTACTGGCAACTAAATCAATTGTACATACATATTCAATTCTCTTACTGGTTGACTAACTGCCATTTAATTGCCAACTAGTGTAATCTGCAACATGTGTTGAAATTAATTGCTAGTTAGTCATTAAGTATGTCTATTTAATACACGGCAACCCAAAAGGGCTCTTACACATGGGCGGTCTTTCCTTTCGCTCCCCTGCATGCGCTTTCTTCTGTTCACCTGCAGGGGAGCGCAGGAGTAGACACACTCAATTATTGTGAAGGGGGCTGTACTCACACATACACATGTAAGCTTAAAACGCAGGTGGGTCGTTCTTTCGGCGCATACATGCGTCTGTGTGACAGCCCCCTTCACAATAATTGAGTGCATCTACTCCTGCGCTCCCCTGCAGCAGAATGGAAGAAAGCGCAATGCAGGCAAGTGCAGGAAACAACGCCCGTGTATAAGAGCCCTAAGGCTTGTGGTAGAGCATGAGAAAGCGGCCTTGCTTTTACAGCTTAATCTCTCTCTTGTGGGCCCAAGGAGGTGGAGGCTTATATATCATACTTCTAACCCTTTTCCTGTGCAGTTGCTTAAAGAGGGCCAGGATTACCCAATGTTTGCAAATATTGCCACGAAGAGTGATTTAGAAATAGATATTACAGAATGTCAATAAAATGTCTCTATTTTCATAAAGGAAACGCACAAGTATGCATAGTTTCCCAACTCACAGCTACTTGCATAATGTGGGCAGGACCAACAAAAGATTTTGCAGCAGTTCCTAAATCTATTCTTATATTATAGTCAGGCAGTTAGACTAATATTCGTTACAAAAACTAAGCTGGACTCAAGAAGATGTCCACATAACACCTCTGCTGCCTGCTGAAATGCTGCTGTGCTATCAGAGGCCTATTTTTTATCATAGCAAAGACTTAACTACACCAGTGAAATTGTGACCTTAAAATATATGAGGCATACAAGAAATGATGACAGAAACATACAGTGGCCTTGGGAAATCTCTTTTATCATTTGGCTATTAGAGGGGAGTGAGACTAGGAATAGGACAGGCCAAATACTAAGAGTAATGTGGAATAGGTCTGGCTATCTATGCTGGCTGGACTGAAGAGTTAGGAACACTGTAGACTTTATGATCTGGGAAAACAAGAACATGTCCATTTAAAAGGTAAACATTTAAAATGAGCTGTGCATGATATACTTTGCAGACCAGTATCAGTATAGGTCATGCAACTTCCCAATGTGAAAACTGATTTCAACGGGGTGATGAAGTTTACCTGTAGAAAAGTTGCATGATTTGGTCAGTGTATTTTATAGATGTTTGGTTTTAATGGAATGAAGTGGAACCCTATAAAGATTACAAATACATTTCACCTATATTTTGCCAGACTGTATTTACTTAATTTAAAATGTTTACAGCCTATCTTAATAAAGAGAAAAGGGAAGATAGAAGAGTAAAAAAGATAAGGAGGGAAGAACTTAAAGTGGCCATGCATTTAAAGATCTTGTAAGCTCTTTTGGGCAGGGCCCTCTATACTCCTTGTTTGTTTTTGTATATTAATCTGTATGTTCAATGTATACACCCATGCACTTTTGAATATGCTGGTGCTTTAAAATAAGTGATGATAATAATAATCTGCTTTTTTGGCATGGTTAACAAATTAGAGGATCTTTGACCATATGGCAAAATTGGGCAGGCCAAAGTTCAGATCATTCTATGGTGACATAATTTTCAAATGTCGAGACTGGAAACAACTGCTAATTTGCATGAAGGCAGCACAGGGATTGTGAAGTGTAACCTGCTGAGTTATATGTGATGGAGTGGCACATTAGCTTTGTTGTGAAGTATATGGCCCCATTTTATTGGCAGGTTATGTAATGTATGCACTATTTATTGTTTATTCTAAAGAGTTTCACGCACCTTGGGCTGCATCAGTATGAACAGTAGAGCACAGATGTTGTGGGCCCACTGGGAAATTTCCTGGAATGACTGCAGGCAAATGTGGCCATGGAAATAATCCATTAGTGCAGAGAGGGCTACGTAATAATCATGTTTCTTCATGGGCACATCCATACTTAAATAAAAGACAAACAAAAATCTTCATGGGCACATCCATACTTAAATAAAAGACAAACAAAAATCTTCATGGGCACATCCATACTTAAATAAAAGACAAACAAAAATCAGATGGCTTGCTAAAAGGCTTTATCAGACCATTTATTACAGTTCTTTTAATAAATCCATCTAAATATTATATATATATATATATATATATATATATATAAACTCATATTTGAAGAATTGCTGCATGCTTTCATGCTTTGTTTTGAAACACAGATACCTATGGCTTCCCCACAGTGTTTATCAGTGCTATATTCATGAGGGGCAGTTGGGGGGGGCACATAGAAATCTTGTTCCAAAAGCAAAGGTTAGTGAGTTGGAAAGGACATAAACCACAAGGGCACTCTGTCCTTACTGCCTTCCCTATGGCAGGCCCTATGACAGGGCTGGCCTGTGCACCTCTGAATCTAGGTGCAACATTACCTGGGGAGAAAGTGCTTATTAGATGAGCACTAAACACTCTTGCCCCTTAGTGCTCTAGCACTTGCACCCTGGGGGAAAAGTAGATAACTCCTTATGAGGTAGAATAAAAAGGAAAGGTTTATTACTGGGGGGGTGGGGGGCAAATGTTAGGTACCCTCTTGCATGGGGGACATCTCAGTGAACACCACTGAATAATCTTCTTTCACTTTTTTAAATAGTTCATGACTGACACATGTGCAGTAAAGTGGAAAGGCTGGCGTTTTTGTTAAAGAAGAAGGAAAGTCATTTACCACTTGGGGGTACGAAATGTTAGGCACCCCCAAGTGAATGTATTTACTTAACTGAAACCCCGGGCCGGTGCTTTTATAAACAGAAAACTGCACCGGCCCGTGGTTATTCCATGGAGCGCTTCTCTTCCGGCTTCTTTTTTCTTCAAATTTCCCGGGGTAGACACGTGCAGTAGAATGAAAAAGCCGACTTTTAAGTTAAAGTTTAGCTTTTCACTCTAATATGCATGCGCAGCTGCGAGAAGAAAGAAGATGCTCCGTGGTATCAGTCATTCAGGAATATTTCAATGAATATCAAACAAGTATACACCCCAATGATCATATTATATGACTGACCTTCAAAATTCCACTAATGAAAAAGTAAAAAAGACATTCTCCACAACTAACTAGCCTTTTATTTTGGTAACCCTACAGGGATTAGGCCAATAGTGGTAGAACCACAAATTTGGTCTATCTGTGTTACCTATTCCTTCTTCAAGATATAAAGCAAATGGAACAACTAGTGAACTGTTCCATGTCTCCTCTCCTCATCAAAGAAAATTTGAAATGCAGGACAAATCCAAGGCAGTAGTCTTAGACTGCAAATTGTTTTAATTGGTGGCATTCACTTCCCCAATTAAAACCGAAAAATGCAGTCTAAAGGTGGCCATACACGGATAGATCCGCTCGTTTGGCGATGTCGCCAAACGAGCGGATCTCCCTCCGATATGCCCACCTTGAGGTGGGCAATATCGGGCTGATCCGATCGTGGGCCCTAGGGCCCAACGATCGGATCCTAGCGTTCGCCAAACGGGCGGTCGGATCGCGGGACCGCATCAACGAACAGATGCGGCCGCGATCCGACGGGATTTTTAACCCCATCCGATCGAGATCTGGCCGACTTTCGGCCAGATCTCGATCGGGGAAGCCCGTCGGGGGCCCCCATACACGGGCCAATAAGCTGCCGACTTGGTCTGTCGGCAGCTTTTATCGGCCCGTGTATGGCCACCTTAAGACTACTGCCTTGAATTTGTCCTGCATTTCAACTTTTCTTTAATCGATTAATGTGAGGCATTAACACAGGAGACCCCGCGGGATAACTAACAGAGCAACTTTTATTGGTGAGCTACAATTTAACCCATATCCTCTACTCATTATATAGTTGATATTTATTCAGTTCCTGAATAGTTGACATCCCCCTTATATATTCCCATATATTTAGGGTGCTCCATGTATCCTTATACAGAAATATTAAAATAAGGAATAGGATTTAAACACAAACATAGCAGTGCATTATTAAATTGTTTTCTACTGCTCTTCTATGAATGGATTTTCTTTAGCACCACATGTGTGTGAATTCCTGAACAAAGCATAAACACAAACAGTGCACAGTTAATATCAATTACAATATGTATATAAATAAATAAACAAACATAAGTACTAGATATTTTAGCAAATAAGTTGTGAGGAGGTAATTTCAGCAAGAAACCCCAAATAGTTGTATGTCTCTATATGTTGACTGGAACTCAAAGAAGAATTGTAGACTGTCTGGAGAAGTAAAATAAGCCACTTGCCACCAGTGTGTCAGCCCAAGTCACGGTTGAAAATCCACCCCCAATTCCTGCTATGTTTGTACAGAGTACTCAGATGAGAACTTGACTGTGATTACGTAGAAAGCATCCTTATGCAGCATAGTAAGCAAGTAGCTTTTCCTAGCCTACTGAAAACCAGGAATGGAAATGGCCAAGGAGAGAGCAGCACAAGCAAAAAAATCTAGAAAATCTCCAAAACAAACACTAGGGGCTATTCAAAATTATTAATTTGAATTAGCATTGGACACCCTGAGTGTTGACTCTTACCTCTGCATGCAGTCTCAGGAAGGTGCAAGTCTGCAGTTTGTCTCAGGTATATTTTGATCTGATTATGATTGTCAATGTTTAAACATACATAAATGTATTTAATGTATGGAAAACCTTATGTTGCCTTATGTCCTATAGGAACTAATAGTGACATCACCCCTCCCATCACTTATCCTTTTACACTTGATCACCAGTTTGTGCATGTCAAGATTAAGAATGGGCCCTAAATATTTCAAAAGGACAGGGTGAGTAGAAAAGTAGGGGTGTATCTGTAAATTAAGTGATCCAGGCGTATTCTGAACTGTTACAATTTGCTACATTTAATTGATACATTTAGTTGGTAGCATCTGTGGAATATTAGCAACTATTGTATCCATACTAACAGCTGCCTTTAAAGGGGAACTCCACAAAAACCTAACTTAAACTTTTTGAAAAGTAAACATAATTTCAAGCAACTTTGCAATATACATCATTTAAAAAAATATGCAGACTTTTCATGATTTTTAATTGTTTCTGACAGTTTCCTAATGGCCATAGACGCAAAGATCCTATCGTATAAATCGAGGATTCGTACAATTTTCGGATCGTGTGTGGAGTGTGCCGACATTTTTCGTCTGGCGGAGATCGGTCGTTTGGTCGATCAGACAGGTTTGATTTTGACCCGACCGATCCCGCCGGAGTCCATTGTGCATCGTAATCGGATCGTTTGGCCATACGGCCATATGTTCAGATTACCCCCCGATATAGCCATGCTCGTTAATGGCATATCAGGGAAAGATCCGCTTGTTTGGCGATGTTGCCAAATGAGCTGATCTTTGCGTCTATGGCCACCTTTAGCCTAGCCCCCTGCTCTCCTGCTGATCTCTCTGACTACTTTGCTGAGCTGGCAGACTACTGTTACTTTGTATCAACAGCCCTCTGTCCTTAGCCTGCATCCTCCAAACCCCACAATTCCCTGCACAAGTGATTCAATAAGGAACAGAACATCACAGTGCAATACATTGTGGGTTATGTAGTTCCTGAATGCTGTCTGTAAGCTGTGGAGTAATTGTTACATTCTGTAACATCAGTGTTTAGTCCCTCCTTCCCTGCCAGGATTTCAAATGATGCAGAAAGAGAAGAACTGTTAAACAGCTGGATTTCACCATAGAAAATGGCATTTATTTATACTTTTTGAAGAAACAGGTAACTGTGATGTGTATATTAAGGTTTTCTGTGTTATGTGAGCCTCTTTATCAAATTGTGGTTTGGAAGCGGAGTTCCCTTTTGATGTAACTCAGGGATTCTGATTAGCAGGGCCAAAGATAACAAACGCATCAACTAAAGGTGGCCATACACGGGCCGAATAAAGCTGCAGACAGACCGAGTCGAAAGCTTATTGGCCCATTTATGGGGCCCTCCGACGCGCTTCCCAGATCGATATCTGTCTGAAAGTTAGCCAGATGTCGATCGGACGGGACTAAAAATCCCATCGGATTGTGGCCGCATCTGTTCCTTGATGTGGTCCCGCGATCCGACGGCCCGTTAGCCTCAAGGTGGGCATATCGGGGAGAGATCCGCTCGTATGGCGACATTACCAAACGAGCAGATCTCTCCGTGTATGGCCACCTTAAATGTATGCATTTAGAACAGTTGCAGAGTTGGCGACCCCCCCATCCTAGAGCTGCTTTAGAAAGGTGAGATAATTAGATTTGCACTTATAAGAAGAACGTCAGACATATAGATTGGTAAATAATTGCATAAAGTCTTTATTTCTGGTGAATAATCTGAAACAGGAGGAAAGTAGAAAAAGGTGAGTGTGGAGACGTGTGTATATTGTACTAAGGGACTGTATCCCGGAATGTTACCTAGCAACAACCAGGACTAGATGAACCAATCTCGGGCTAGCACGGAAGAAGCGGAGTATGTGAACCGCTAGCTTCCGGAAAACAATTTGGAACAGAAGCACCGGCCGACCGATGTGGGGGGGATACAACAGGAAATGAAACGGTCTTTGCTAATAGCTGCCCGAACTCCAGCAGCAGTCACGCTGAGGGCGGTGTTTTGCTATTTTGCTCACTGCTCGCAAAGACAGCTGTTAGTCACAATGGCACGGGCGTGTTTATGGCGTCCTAACCACAATGTGTAAAGTCAATGGAATCTATCTTTTTCCTGCTAACTCAGTTTTCTACCCCACCATGTTTACTGGCGGGAGTGTTTCAGCATGAAAGCCTAGTACCGGAAGATTAGATAAAGATAAGCCACTATTTGGCAGACGGCGATTGGAGAATTCGTTTCGGGTGGGGCGTAATGACGCCAAGCAGCGGGCGTTAACACCATACAGCCCCTCCCCCAGTCGAATAGCGCCGTTCGGGACACCGGGAGCTTCCGCTTCCCTAGGAGCCGGAGGGGTGGAGAGAGAGAGAAAGCGCAGAGTCTTTAAAGGGGTCAATGTACGAGTGCTGCTGCCGCTGACCCTCCCTGATCATGGGACTACTGAGGCTCGTGTTCCTGCTGTCCTGGGCTGCCAGTGCGGGAGGTGAGGGAAGACACTGGGGTTGACCCCTCAGCATAATCATTTATTAGCTGAGCTGGGTACTGGGTAGGGCGGGTGAAGAGATGCGCAAGGAGAATAAAGGTGTATGTTACAGATGTGCTTACATACGTGAGCTCCGGTGGCGGCTGTCAGTGCTCTTTATTTATTTAGGGGGGTGCTGGCAGTTGAGCTACACCTGGAGATATGCAGGTGACAGAACCGCTGTCTCTCCACCCCCGCTTTATATTAGTCTTGACCACTGCTGAGTCGCTCTCTTCATGCCTCAGCCAAGTGTAGCCTGGACAGATGGACGTTCCGGGCCGGTCTCCAGCATCTGCCGAGGCTTTGTGTAACTTTCATTGTGTCTCTGGTGCGCGCCCATAGCCGGGCTACTGCTGTCTCACTCGCTGCTACATTCATTGGAGGCGCTGAGAGGCTTCAGTTGCTGTCTGTGCTCTTCTCATAAGTCTCTGGCGCTCCAGCTGTTGGCTGAGATAGAAGAATGAAAGATGCTGCAAGTTGCAGTTGGACAGCAGCTCTGTAGCAGAGCAGGTTTCCAGGTCCATGTTCCAGTATCAGAGAAGAATAAATGGAAGCTGCTCCAGTGCAGGAAATGGTCTTGTTTTGTATTTTCCCTTAACATTGCCCAGTGTCTCACCTGTCACACTCTTCAGCTGGGAATACCTGGCTGTGGACTAAATTGCCACTTTACAGAGCCCTAGTGTTGCTTTCTCTTGTCGTGTGTGTTCTGCTTTCTAAACCCATGATCTCACACTATCTTGTGATATACCTGTACAAATACATTTACTGTTAAAGCAGCTGGGTCCTACTAGCTCTACCCTGTTGGTGCCCCAATGCACATTTATAATAGGTTAATAGGGCACCCATCCAGTGCCATCTGTCTGGAAGCTTCCCATGCACCATATGATCGTTGTTGTTGTTGTTGTGCTTTGTATGCTTGGCTGTTGTCTATGTGTCATCAGAGGACAGCCTTCTTTAGTGTAGCAGAGAATTGCTGCAGACTTCCCAGCACCCTCTTCTGTAGCGGCGGTTGTGGGAGAATAAAGGAAATATGGAGGGTTTAGGCGTTACAAGACCCAGAGGCATTGGAGCTTTTGTGTTACTGGGTTATTTTCCCTTCCCCCCACCTTTTTTAAAGTCACAAATGAGCTGTGAAAGATTTAACCATTTCTACCCCCACCTCCCGGTACCCCGCAGCTGCCCTTTCTGGGAAAGGGTGGCTGTTGTATACCATATTTTTGAATATTGTTTATAAATGGAATACAGGGGCCAAAAGGTGCTGAAACCAAGTACATAAATGAGTAATGGAGTGCTGAATCTAAATGTTATATGCAAAATCTGCACCATTTTACAGGGAACCCTGGCTGTGTGAGGTTAAATGTACTACGGCTTGCATGCAATGATAACACTGTGCCAACATCTAATGCTGGGTCTTTGATCTCCTGGGCTTAATAAAGATTGTCATTTTCCAGTAAAATTCTGCTGCAGTCTGCACAAACTCCTCTAGATGTAATGATGTCATTATTCCATTTATTTTCTTCTTATGCATGCGTGCGAAGGAATGTTTGGCATTGTTCATAGTAGTACAAGGGGGATTGTGTAAATGAAGGCTTTGTCTGTCAGCTGACTGCAGCGAAGGGGGAAAAGAATCCCTTTCAGCAAAAGTATCGTGAACACAAACATTAAGGAATAACCACATGGCAGGGTTGCTTGGTGTCTGGATCAAAACACTTCTCTCCATTGGGAAGCTGCATTAATTGGTCATTTGGTTGCGTGACAGTCTGCCTTTTGAGTAGCCAGTAGATTATTGAATCCATTTGTTTCCAGTCGTTTTGTATTGAAATGAGGGGTGACTTGGTTAATGTAGTTGCATCTTTTAGTAATCTGAGTATATTTATGCTTTGAATCATTTTTTTCCCTTTAACGATAGGTCTTGCTGCATTGCATAGTCCTTAATATATTAAGCAGTCTTCAACAAGATGATATTCAAATTGATCTATATTTTGCAGCAGCATGTTTTAAAGTATGGTTTGGAACCAAAATAGTGTGTGTGTGAAGATACACTATATTTGCACACATTATTTGTTTGTACTAAGGGCTGCATATAGTGGCATATATTAACTTATATTTGCCAGTGACTTGGTAGTCAGGAAAAATGACTGTATAAGCATAAACAACTTGGGTTTAATTTTTTTGTAATTTTTTTTTGTGTGTAGCTTCCTATTGTGCAATACACAAGACAGGATGGTTTGTTAAAAAAGTGTAATCAGGGGCTTTTTTTGATTTGTGGCATACTTTATAGAGCACATTTTGTGGCTTCCCTTGAATTTGAAAAAATAGTGTATATGGCAAGAAAGTTTTTTTTAAAAAAATTGTATAGAAAACTTTGCTCAAATGGTGTCCACCTGTGTTACTGCGCTCTTTCCTTGTTAGGTCACACCAGTGGACCAATGTAATTGCTTGAAACAACAAGCAATAGGATGGAGCACATGATCTGCAATGCAAGTTGTTGAAAAAGGATCCATGCGATCCGAAACATGTTGTGATCAAACAAAGTATTTTGCAGCACAGTCTGTGGATTGCGTGCTCCATCCTATTTTTTTTGTGAGTCTCAATATTAGAAAAATCATCTTAGTAGAATTTGCAGTACAACCCCCATTTTACGTCCCCTGATTTTAAGTTTTTCCTCATTTTACATTGTTGTCACACCAATATATTATGCATAATACATTTCCCTGATTTTACAGTTTCCTGGATTTTACACCATTTTTCTGCTTCCCTGAAAAACGTAAAATGGACTCACAACTTAAATCATTTCTTATTTTAAAAGAAACTCAAATGGGGAAAAAACTCTATTCAGCGAATTGGCATTGCAAAACACGAAAACTCACATTAATCGAGGTTTCGGAGAAAAAAATAGAAACTGAATCGCTCAAATTGATCAAATTTTGACTAGAATCTAAATTGCCGGGGGGATGGTACTCAGAATGCTTCGCTTTCTGAAGTCGCCCGATGTTACCTCATGAGGCAGTTTGTGGAGATTAGTCCCCTGAGGAAGAGGCGATTTGTCGCCAGAGACTAAATCTCCCCGAATCTTCTTGTCTGTCTCTGCACTAAGTGAAATGCCCCGGTGGCTTGGGTGATAAATTGGTGTGTAAAACTGTTATTTTCTGATAAGAAGGTACTGTTGAGGTAGTCTGTCACCTCCAAACTTCTGTGTGTTGGGAAAGATCCCATACAACTCATTTATACCTTGGCTAATCATTCTTGGTAAATGAGGTTAAAAATAAGGCTCATTTCCATTATGCTATTGTCTAATATACAGTAAGCAAAATCTGACACTTTATTACCTATGTCAGGTAGGGGGGTAGGGGTTTTTTAACTTTAGGGTTTAGTTCTCCTTTAATGTGGCAGTAAGTAGGCAGGAGTCGTTATAAATATAAATATATATTTTGTGCAAAAACAATAATATTTGCAGTCACCTCAAACCTGATTTTGATTTTTGAATGAGTACATGGATACATTTGAGGACTTGGAGAACAGGAAGAACTGCTGCTGAAATTATCAATTCCGCGCTTAAAAATACTCTTTTCATTTTAAGACAACAAAAATCGTAATATTTAATGTATTTAACGAGTGTGACCTGCCTTGTCATTTTAAACCACTTATTCCTGGAACAGAAAAAATTGTGGCAGGGGAATTTCTGTCTATTGTTATTTTGTTTGGCAAAAGTGCTCTGATCATTCTGTTGAGGAGAACACTATCAAAGGTGGGGTGTGAAGTTAGCAGAAACCGTATGTGCATCTCTTGAACAGCGCAAGAGCGTTAAAGGGGTGGTTCACCTTCCAGTTAACTTTTAGTATGTCATATAATGGCCAAGTGTAAGCAACTTTTCAATTGGTCTTCATTATTTATTTTTTATAGTTTTCCAGCTTTCAAAAGGGGGTCACTGATCTAAAAACAAATGCTCTGTAAGGTTACAAATGTATTGGTATTGCTACTTTTTTATTACTAGTCTTTCTGTACAGGCTCTCGCCTATTCATAATCTAGTCTATTATGCAAATCAATGCATAGTTGCTAGGGTAGTTTGGACCCTAACAACCAGAATGCTGAAACTGCCAATGTGAGAGCCGCTAAATAACTCCGAAACCAAATTATAAAAATTAAAACCAACTGCAAATTGTCTCAGACTATCACTCTCTACATCATACTAAGGCAAACAACCCCTTTAACGTTAAGGTCTCACAATGCTTCATTACTAGCAAACACTGTATACAATTGTGGATGTGTACTGTTTCTTTCAAGTAGTTCTCTGAAAATGTAACTATTCTGTGTCCTTTTTTTTCATGTTTTTTTGAACAAATAAGAACTTTGCCTTGCTGGGTTCCTTCCCCTTTCCTGTTTTCCTTGTTCGATTGTTATCCTACACTCCCAGAATCCTCATGCTTAAAATAAATGTTTGCAATTTTGCTTCTGCTTTTGAATTTTGTTTTCTCAAGCTTTTAATCGATGGAGGGTTTTCATAATTAATATGGACTAAACATTTTGCTAACATTGTCGTATAGTTAGTCGATATTCAACCGGACTGGCTCAGTCTGTGTGTGGGCCCAAAATGCCCTTATATACCTTAATAATTGTCAAAGGAATTGTAAGGCTAGGTCCACACAAGGTCTGAAATCCGCTAGCTAAAATAAACTGGCTAGTCTCTGCATTTTCAGCCGAAATCTGTTTGCGCCACTTCCTATTTAACACTTCTAAATGTGGAAGAGAGAGGAGGCTACTGCCCATGGTAGAACTGAAATCAGCCAGCATATTTCAGTTTAGGGCTAGTGGTAAACTTGCCGTTTTCTCTGCTGGCGTAAATATGCTGGTGGGAAACCGCTAATCTATGGATGCATTGAATCCTCAACTGAATCCTAATTTGCATATATAAATTAGGGGGAAATAGAACCACACGTGCATTGCACAATAAAAAAATTTTTGACTTCCTTGTTTTTGTGAAAAAAATACACGTTTTTTTTGGATTCTGTTTGACCAGGCACTTGGATTCGGCAGAATCCCAAACTGAATCCTGGATATAGCAACACAGGGCAGATTCTCCCATTTTTAGGTTGGATTTCCCCCAGGTGTGCACACTGGAACATGGTGAAGATGCAAGCTGTTTTTTGTTTTTTTTCTTCTCATATACCAGTGGGTAAAAAGATACATGTGGCATTAACCTAAGGTTTGAGTGTTTCAAGAAATAAAAGGTTATCAAAACTCATCAGATCAAACTGACCTATATCCGTCAACTAAATATGTGCTTCTATGCAGGAGATACTCATGAGTAACGGTAACTGAAATACTTTTTTTCTGTCAGAAGGAAACAAGTGTTATTGTGATAACTACAAAATTTTGCATTCCATATATGTAGGCGTAGGGCCACCTAGCCAGATGTGGGAAAGCACAGCATTTTTAAGTACTTGAAGTCGAAGTATTTAAAATAATTCATTGTTGTATGGAAAATCAAACGGATTTAAGTACCGGATGGGTCAGTTGTTTTGTTCAAGATCACTAAATTGTTTTACGTGGCTATGTCAAGTATATGTTTGGGCTACCCTCTGTCAATTGCATTCTGTAGATAGAAAAATAAATGTGTGTTTTTTAGAGACAATTGGTGCTGACATCTAAGATTGGTACTGATTATATAGAACAACAAGGGGATTTTTTGAACATCAGACCTAGTGATAGCCAACTGATTATCTGCACACAGTGTTCCCTCCTAAGGATACACAGCATGGTTATTCCAAATTGCTCCTTGTAAATGCTATTATAATGTTTGGAGGGGTGGGAGGTGTTCACACCAATAGTTATTTGGTTTCAATGCAAGCATTGCTTTTCGAACAGACACTGGACACAGCTGACACTCTCACTTTGAAAACAACATTTATTGTAAAGGGATACTGTCATGAGCATTTCTCTCCTAAAGTGCAGGCACAAGTCACATGACCAAGGGCAGCTTGGAAATTGACAAAATGTCTAGCCCCATGTCAGATTTCAAAATTGAATATAAAAAAAATCTGTTTGCTCTTTTGAGAAATGGATTTCAGTGCAGAATTCTGCTGGAATAGCACTATTAACTGATGCGTTTTGAAAAAAAATGTTTTCTGATGACAGGATCCCTTTAATTTCAACTGATTTTTCAGCCAGTGCCCTGTTACAGGAAGGGAGATAACACATAAGCGGTAGACTGTATTCAAACTATTATCACTATTATTACCTGTGAATTAACTAAAAGTAACTAAGTTCCCAGTTATATTTCAAAATAAAGATTGTTTGTGCCACTACGGTATATAAAATCTTTAATACTGGAAAAACTCTTATAATATTTTTTGGTAATTTTTTTTTTTAAATCTTGTGATTCTTAGTACAAGTAAGGGATCCCTTGTTCGGAAAAAAAAGTTCTGCATTATGGGAAGGCCATCCCATGATATAATCCAAATTTTTTAAAATGATACTTTTTCTCTGTGATAATAAAACAGTACCTTGTACATGTTGGTAATGAAATGAATCCATATTGGTGACAAATCAATCCTATTGGGTTTGTATTATAATCATCTTTCAAGATCAGATATTGCCTTTAGAATCACCTGATTTACAAGAGATCCTCACAGTTTGAGAAATTTTGATAGATTACATTTTCCAAATTCAAGATGTACAGTAATAGTGGCATAGAGAAATCTTCTGTTGTGGGATGCTTTGCTTTTACTTTCATATTGAATACAGCGTGTATTTAGTTTTGTTTTAAAGAGACGTAGTTTGTTGAAACCATAGAAAAGTCATGCAGCTCAGCTGATGATAGAATATTTCTAAATATTGGGGATGTGTTTGGAGCCCTATGCCTAAAATGAACTGAAAGCCTTTTAAATTTTTACAATTTGGTTGTCTTTATTCTGGGTTAACACTGAGCACAAAGTATTATTTTTCCGTATCTGCTGCTCTAATAAAATAAGTAATTTTATATTTTTTAATTCACCGTGGGAACCAGTACTGGTGCTAGAGTTTGAAGCTAGTGTTTAGATCTGTTTTGCCTTTTGTCATCTCTAATTATGATGCTATGAAAATCTTTTTTTTTTTTTTTAAAGGTATGCTTGCTATAGTGTCTGCACCTGCTTAATCCATACATAGCTGTTCTACCAGACTGCTGCAAAAGGTTAATTTTTCCTTAATCTTCCTGGCCTGTGTCATTTTGTGACCAGCCCTTTGCACAGAAAAGATAAGATGAAGTTCAGAACTTTCCCAGCTGCAATGTGACTCATCAGAAATTCAATAAAAACTATTTTTTATAATTTTAATTCTCATGAAATATTTTGCTTCCATGGAAACAAACAACTGACCAGGTGAATTTGCAGGCTCTGTTCCATTAGGGGCAAGTGCATTTGAGAGCTGCCTGGGAATTAAAGTTCTTTGTGGTTGTTTGATGCCTATAATTATTTTGTCTCAAAATAACCTTTTGCAGTATTTTTCTATAAAGTACTGAAACTGCTCTTCTGTTGATGACTATGTTCTATAATTCTCAGATTTTAGCTTGAAAGTTGCTTTAAATGGAAATAGTGATTTATAAAATTGTCTGTACCTTTCTTGATGAGGAAAAAACATACAGTATGTGAAAGAGATCACCATTTCCAAGGCGTTTAGAGTGTTCTGAATGTTTTCACAAGTATTGTACAGTTTGCAGGTATTTCAGCAATTGCCGGTACTTGTAGAATGTACAATAGACCTCTACTGGAAAACAATACCCACATGAGAGGCAGCATCACAGCCAGGCAATTGCAAAAATCATTTTATATTTTGACAAAAAACTTTTTCATTCATGTGGCTGTACAATCATATTATTCCTAAACAGTCAGTTAGGAAAAAACTCAGTGCTAAGTCCAATTGAAAAAGTAAAGCAGCACCGACACAATAATGTGGCCAAACAGACAGACACTGACATGGTTGAACATTTTCTAACTGTCTGATAAATTCTGTGCATATATGGGCTTCTTTAAGGTTTATGGCCCACAAGACATATTCTCCAATGCTATCTTTTAGACTGTGGCGTAGTGCCTTTACCCAGTGACAGAATCTGACAGTAGTATTAATGAAAACTAAGTTTGAGTGTTCTGGGCCTGTTGCCTGATAAAAACTAATAGCAGGATGTTTTTCAACCAGCAGAGAATGGGTCCCTTGTGGCTTGAGCCAAGTGCTGATTTCTGGACCGTCACCTAACCATGCCTCAGTTTCTGTCAAGCACTTCTGTGGCAGCTAGGCTATTCTTCTAGGATTTTTTATTCCCTGAGCAGCAATGCTCCAAATTTTCCCCCTACAATACATGTTTTTTATTATTTATGGTTTTTTTACGTGTTTTGACAAATTTTTTCACCCCAGTAGTCTATGGGGTCATTTTTGTGGAAAAACGTGTTGAAAAATTTCACTCATTACTACTCGATGCATATAGTCACAACATATTCTTTCAAACATTTCACTAACACAGTTGTGTGTAGTTCTTATGCTACAGGTCTTCTATTAAAAACATCATCTTGAAAATGGTGGGGTGCTCTGGACACCTTGATCATTGTATTCTACAGCTCATTGGTTATTATAGAACAACCATCCTGTGAAGTTTATCTGAAGTGTGTGCCGTACTGTATGGTTCATCTCCTGGTTATTGGATATGATAGGTTTTAGACTTTTGCTTCAGGCCGTTGTTGGAAATATTAACTGTTTTGTGTTTTAAAGGGATTCTGTCATGATTTTTATCGTTTTGTTTACATTACACTGTTTAAACTGCAAATTATTCACTCTACCATATAAAATTTCATTCCTGAACCAATATGTGCTCTTTTGAAAATGGATTTTAGTGCAGAAGTCTACTGCAGCAGCACTATTAACTGATGTGTTTTGAAAAACATATGTTTTCCCATGTTAGTATCCCTTTTAATATGGCCATAAACAGGCTGACAGAAGTTGCTGACTTTGACCCACCTCCAGACCAAATGGGTCCTCCGAGATATTTCCCTAAAAACCGACTGTAGCAGGTTAATGCACAGTCGCACTGTTTTTTGACTCGTTGGCTTATTTCAGCTTGCTTCTGTAATCCTATAGTTGGCTAAAGACCTGCATCTTTACATAAATGCATGCTTTTCAACACCCACATAAACTGCTATATGAAACTCTTTAGAAATTCTACTCCTATTAAGCTCAAAAATTTAAGCGGCATGTAAGTGTGTGGGTGCAGATTGTTCTGCAATCACAAAAGATCTGCGGTTGTATATAATACTTAGGTGAGCCATTATTATAGAAGAAAAAAAACCTTTCAGGATAATGTCTTTATTTTTCATTATTTTATTTGTTCCCTGCTTAAACCACCTGCTGCCTTCAGTTTCTCTTGCCTGAGCTCTGCTGAAATGTATTCTTACACAAGGAAAGAATAATTTTATGATCCTTCCTCGTCACTGTAATTACTTATTGACAAAAAAGTGCTTGCAGATCATGCAGTATTCTTAACTACAAATAAATAAAACGCCTTTTGGAACATGTGGCCAGTATCAACAATGCACCAGAATGGATACAAAATAATCGCAAGTTGCCACCAGTTAGTTGTCATTTTTTGGAATTCCACAATAACTCTAGTACCAACCTTAGAGCTATGGGTCTTTATAGAGTTTCTCTTGGGATCAGAGGTGGAGACATTGAAACAGCATTACTGTCTAAAGAAAGTGAGTGGATTTTCCGGATGAACGCGTTAGGCCCAATGGGACTTAATGAAAGTATTACAATGAATGTATTTATTTGATGATAAAGGATCCATCATTTCCTGTATACACACTTGATATCGTTACATTGACCTGTTACCCATTCAATAAACAGTAACATTGTTGCTGACACTGTATGGGACACTTTGTGCTTTATGAGTTAATTAGTCTCTTCCAATAGGCACCCATGATATCTATCTTAAGAAACGCTAGGAGTTTCACTTCTCTTTAATATACTAAATAAGGGGCATTCGGTTGAGAGGTATGTGGCAGCATTATATGCTTTATTTTTATACTTATACCATTGGTGTCCACATATGTGCATCACACTTACGCCATATGGTTAATGGGATAATGTCGGTTTCATTCTTTTATAATGAACTGATATTACCAGTGTTGGCAGGGATGCATTGCTCTAATATATTTATTATTTTTCCCTGCGACAGCTTTGGGACAAAATATGTACAACGTGGTAGATGGGATCGAGCGACATAGATGCTCCTCCCCCTATGATGTGCAACCGTATGATTGGTTGATTCAAATTCTCAACTGTTCCCCCCCGCTGTCTATATATAGGGGTGATCCTCCGGCGTACCATTAGCCTTTGACAAAGCCTGCTGCGAGCAGGTGAAACGCGCATCAGGCGCTTTTTAGACTGGTTAGGCAGGGGGTGTAAACTAACACGGCTTGTTACAGGCCTTGATCCACAGCGATACCGGGAGGGACACTCTGTGGGTGAAGGGGAGGGCAATCAACAGAGCCTTGCTGGGGTAGAATTTGGGAGTATTCGCTAGTACCTGCACATCTCCCTGATAGAATTGGGGGGGTGCGTCTGAGGGTCAAATTCTGACGGCTGCGAAGTGTGCAGCAGAGAGACTCCATGTGTATGGGTCTGTGACCCTTGTTGGTGTTAATACGATTTGTTGTTTTGGTACAGCATTCATTTGGTTTCCCTACCAAGGAACTGGGAGGGATAAAACTGAGGGTGAAGGGGTGGATGGGGAATCTAGTAAGGGAACCTACAAGGATCGGGTGTTTACCCATTGCTTTCCAGTAAACTGATTACCAAACCCCATCCATGTACCGTGGTTATCCCAAGACCTTGATTGGTCGAATCTCCACCTCACGGCTTGTGTATATCGCGCAATTCAATTATAGTCCGTTAATTATTTTTTTCTGGACCTTTTGTTTTTAATTTTAATATCAGTAAACGTTAAGTTTTAATTGGTTCTTTGAGTTATCGGATCTGACGATGGGGAGGTGCAACCTTTAGGGTTTTCTTTTCCCTTTTCTCCTTCCTTTACTAAATAGAATAAAACAAATCTCCACAAATGTTATGATTTCTATTTTCATAATTCAGTGCCTTCATTGTCATGAACTTCTCTTATTCTAAGTTAGTCTGCATGTAAATGCAATATTGTCACGGATTCCCAAACTGTGGTAGCCCCCCCCATGGGATCAGTGCATTGGTTTAGGGGAGAGCCCCTTCCATGTAAGGAACTTTTTTGTCATGTAGTGTGTTCCTAGTAGACATATGGGAGAATATATATTAAGATTGGAGAAAAATATCACTGGTGATTAGGGTTGCCACCTTTTCTGGAAAAAAAATACACATATATATTTATCTCTTTCCTATTAATAACATTGGGATCAGCCATCGTTTTTACCGGCCAGGTGGCAACCCTACTGGTGATGTTGTCCAAAGCAACAAGTCAGATCTTTAGTTTTGTTTTCAAACATGTAGGTTATTGTTAAATCTAATTGCTGATTGGTTGCCAACATCATCTGTGATGTTTGTAATTAAATATGCCCTGTGATGTGGCAGAAAAAATAACCCAGAAAAAAAATTATTTGGCACTCACAGTCATGAACCTGACAGAATTTACATTTTGGGGCATCAAGTGGTCCAATTAATATCAAAATCAATTATTTTGCTGAAATATACAGGCCGAGAACCAGCCCCTACACTGAAGTTGGTATCCTGTCTTTCCTGCACCCGGTGGCCCTGGCTGATACTTGCATACTTATTACTTGTAACATTTTTCAGTTTTCCCATTTTCTCCTTTCTAGAAGGCAAACAGTGGTTTAAGCTGACCTCAAAATGTAGAAGGTTTATTTGTTCCTGAAATCAATGGCCTGTTATGAAAAGTAGTGCAGATTTGAAGGTTCTGTTTTTGCTTGTGCGATAATGCTACTGAATCTACTTCCTTCCTAGCAAAAAAATGCAAAAATAGCACTTCATAAAATGTTTGCAAAGGTGCAGTTTCAGTGGTGCTTGCCTGTGACTCCAATTTTCAGTAACAATAGGACACAGCAGCTGCAGGATGCAGATTGAAACCACCTTAGTTATGTTTTTGCAGATCGAGTTACAGAGAAATATTCAGAGCCCCTTTTTCCCCTGAAAAAACTGCCTGTGTTAAACTGGCCCATAGATTTGCAGATTATTAGGCTATATTGGATGGACAAATCCAATCTTCCGACGTGCAAACAACCATTCGGCATTAAAATAAAAAAATCACACAATGCTGGGGCCATTAATTGACAGTTAGCAATCATACAAATGTTATGTCCGACAAATAGTCGTAACAATCTCCCATTGATGTTGCAGATACATGCAGAGATCTTATCGTTAGCCGATATATAAATGTAAAAAATGTCTGGACAATCCACACTGTCCGAAATTCGTATGAATCTTTTTTCGTACAATAGTAACTTTGCGTCTTTGGCCAGCTTTAGGCCTGTGTCACACGTGAGATTTTCTCTTGCCTCTATTCTCCAAATCAGAAACTATAGCAGAAAGTGATAAACCACTAAAGGTGCTCATAGCCTGTACAGAGATGTGTGCTTATATAGGTTATTTCTAACATACACTCTCTGTATAAGGCAGTGGTTCCCAGAGCAGCCCCTCTAGGGTGGCACAAATTTGTGTCTTGAGCGGCTCCTGAGCTGCTGAAAATCACAGGCTCCAACGCTATTGAAATCGCTCTGTGTGCCATCACTATAAAGTGAGGAAATCTTGAGAGAGATGCTTCCCAGCCCTAGTAACTATTCTCTCAACATTTTAATCTTCTTTTGTTCAGAACTAAATATGTCCTAAGTAGATAATCTCGTGTTTACCTTTTTTTCTAATCACCAGCAAAAAAAATTAATATTGTGACTGAAGGTTAAACCAGCTTACTTTAAGGACAAGAACCGCCATATTTTGGCCAATTATATGCTCCCCTTGCACACACAAAAACATTTTGCAACTGAATTAAAGTTAGTAAATGCAGAGATTGTCTTCATGCCTGGCATGTTGGCCATTTTATTTCCAGAAGTGATGCCAGCTAAGATTTTAACCACATTGCTGCCAGCCAATATGGAAACCAAGTAATTCTGGAGTAGAGCCATGTGTGTTTTTAGAATGTTTAAAGATCCTGCATTACTGGAGGGGGCAAGATGGGCATAAGTATGCAATATTTTGGGAAGAAAAGGAATAGAGTGAGATTGTGATGATAATGTACTTTTACTCTTTCTGTGTTGCATTACATTGAAAATATTCTATGTAATGCATGAAGGTGCTAGTTTAAATTCCAATTCACAAGGAGCACATTTTAAAAGCAGGTTTTTTTGTCATAATTGATATGCGAACATGCCTTTTTTAGTTTTGGTATATCGGTTTCAGAGATTCTAATGTTCAGGTTTGACAAAGCAGTCTACTACAGATTCTACATTCAGAGAATGTATGGTGCAAGAAGGTGTTTTCCCTCTCACATCTAGCTGGAACCAGCAGGGACACAGAGATATGAATGCAGACATGTGTAACACGAGTTGGCACATCTGAGTCACCCAGTCACTGTTTATCTTCTACTCCTTTCATTACAGAATGTAACAGATGAATCTTTAAAAGATATTTGCTTATTGAGATTATTCCATAGGTTCCAACTTGGAATTGTAGACATATTTGAAGCCTTTTTCATTATTACTCTTGTTCATAAATGAAATGAACCATAGATTTGGGTATTTTTAAATTTTGTTTCTCAAACCCCCATAACTCAGATCACTTATACAGTCTGCCCTCTACTTCTGTGGACAAACCCCCTATGCTGTAGCATTGTTTAAAGGGTTGCTGTCATGATTTTTATGGTTTACTTTTTATTTCTAAATTACACTGTTTATATTGCAAATAATTCTACCATTTAAAATTGTATTCTTAAACCAACAAATGTATTTTATTTTTTTTAGCCTGTAATAGTAGTGTGGAGGCAGCCATCTCTGTGCTTTTTATCTGATTCTGAGCTTTGAGAAGGAGCCGTCGCTTCATGATTGAACTGCTTTGAGGCAGCTATTGCTTTTCCCTCTTCCCATTGTTTTTCAACACGACCCAAGTCGTGCAGGGTTTTTTCTGCTTGAGTCATATTTGCATGTCTACCACTAGGTGGGACTAGGAGCAATGCAAACAAATCCTTAAAGGACCAGTAACATCAAAAAAAAAATTGTTTGTATACATTTAAACAAAAACACCAAGACAAATTAAACTTTAAAATCCCAAAGTCTTTATTAAGAAAGAACTCTCCTCAAACTCAGTTTGCTGCTCCTCTTCAGAAAGCTATCGGGCGATTCATCGTGCGGCGCTCAATTTCTCCTCCCTTTATATGTGATAGTCAGCAAGAAATCAAGCGCCGCATGATGGATCGTCGACATGTCGACTTTTCTCAAGAGTAAGTCGGTAAGTTATTTTTTAATAAAGGCTTTGTGATTTTAAAGTTTAATTGGTCTTGGAGTTTTTTTTTTTTAATGTATACTAACACATTTTTTTTTTACATTTTTTTTATATAACTGGTCCTTTAAGCAGAGGTGTCAGGTAGCTGCTACAGTGAAACCTCAATTTTACATCCCCTGATTTTAAGTTTTCCCTCATTTTTTAATTGATGTTTTGTGGTCCCACCTATATATTATGCATATTACATTTTCCTGATTTTACTTTTTCCTGGATTTTGCACTATTTTTTTCTGGTCCCCTGAAAAACGTAAAATGGGTGTTCTACTGTATATGATTAGCTGCCCATTATTCTGTTGGTAGGCTGCTGATGGGCTGTTGGGGGCTGGGGAGGGAGAAGGTAATGTTACTCCAACTTGTAGTGTATCAGTAAAGAGTGACTGAAATTTATCAGAGCACAAATCACATGATTTGGGTGCACCTGGGAAATGGACGTCATGTTTACTCTATTAAAAAATGGATTTCAGTTCAGAATTCTGCAGCACTATTAACTGATGTGTTTTAGAAAAAGAGTTTTCCTGCGACAGCATCCCTTTAACTTCATTGGAGCAGTTTCTTTCCCCCCCCCAGACCATCCTTTGCTCCTGTATCATCACAGTTGCTCTGTTCTAACTGCAAATGTTTGTGTCCGTGAGACCGTGGTCTCTGGCTCCAATCAGATTTCTCTTTTGGGCCATTGTTAGGAATGGAATATTGCTCTTTGAAAGTCTATTGGTCCATGTTTTGTAGGGATGCGGCAAATCCATTATTTTGGATTTGGCCGAACCCCCAAATCCCCAAACTAATTAATACTGCTCAAAAATGAGATTTCTCTATCATGGAGATTATATTGTTTACTCTCCCAAAAAATGTTCTAGCCCATTTTCTTTAAAACAGTGATTCATCGGTCTAATACATGCCTTTGGACACGGTTTCCTACCTCTGACCTAATTGTGGCTGTTTAAATGGTTTTTTTTTTTATAATTGTAGGAGGGCTTCCATAGGAATCGGTATTAAAACCCTTCATGAGCAATGTTTACCTATGCCACCGCTATAAGTGAAATGTTATAAAAGCTCCTGACTGTAGTATTTAAATCATCATACCGCATACATATCATACATCTCATACATATAATATTGTAGTTGGGCATTTGGACTATTTTTTGCTTAACTGTTTGTGCCAATATCTACAGACTGCTTAAGTCACTCAGTCTAAAAGAATTTTTTTTTCGTTTTTTTATACCTGTTTCAAATGTAGCGTGTTTGAGCCACCCCATGAATTGGCAGACACAGCCTCTCTAACCAGAACACAAACCTTTTCATATGCTTTGTGTTCCTTTAATAACCTTGTTTAAATCACTCCTTAGGGTAAAATACTAGGAATCCAATTACAGGTGTCATCTAAGAAATCTGTTCCCTTTTGGAGTGGTTTGAAATGAAATGCTCCAACAGGCATAATTAGCCGTTTCACTTCATATGTGTATCATCAGAAAACCCCCATTTCAACTAATTGTGCTTGATGAAGAGCTGCTAAGGGGGCAGACTTACAAAATCACACTGTCACTTTCAAACTCTTTTCTGTGTGTCACAAGAACATTTTGCTTGGCAGTGAAGAATTCTTAATTATTCAGGAGAGATGCCTCCAATAAAACACATGACCAAACATCAAGTTTTACTTTTTCTGTATTACCCCTCAAGCCCAGGTGAAAGTCTAATGACAACATTGTGAGGCCAGTTTCATTTGGCATTGTCCCTAGGTATGGATGCAATAGCAAATTGCTTCATCTAAAATAAGTAGTTCAAGTGTGGGTGACTCATTTAAAAAGTGTTTCTTCTAAAAAAAATTTTCCATCAGGGCAGGTGATAAGAAGGAAAACATGGCTGTTGATTTTCCCAATACCTGTGCATCTTGCCTCCTAGTCCTATAGATGGATAACGTGGCTGTGGGATGTTGGAATGATATTGATATTCCTTGTATAGATCCCCTTGGTTTGTACTTGTTATTTATGTACTTTTTAATTTGTTTTCTTAACTGTAATATATATTTAACAGTTCTTTACAGAGTTTATGCATCATTCAAATCAGTCCCAGTGAAGTTTACAAACTATGTCTCGATCTTTTTCATGCACAATATGGTTTATCTAGAGCCAATTAATTTGCCTATATGTGGTGGGTGGGCAGAAACTAGAGCTCCCAGAGAAAACCCCAAAACAGCCAAAGACCAAGAGCAATTCCCAGCAACCAGTACAGGTATAAAAGGCAAAGGAGGATATGTTTTGCATAGCATGCTGCACTCCCTTTGTAAATAAGTCTTAAATAGAATTTGAATTCTATTCAAATTTGGTTGTCCGCCAAACTTGCTGACAGCAGGCTGTCAGCAAGTTTGGCTCTGAATCTGCAGTTTTGGATGCAGTTTGCCAAATAAATAAGGGGGATTGTTATGCTCCCTTCAATAATAAATTAAATATGAGGAATGTTTTCAATATTAGATTTGAGGCATTGCCATATGTGTAGCATGATGGATCTGAATAACCACTGCTTTTTGTATGGAAGCATTCTCGGCTAAAATATATATTTTAGTTGAGATCAGATTTTCTTAAAGGAAGTAAAGGTATACACACTGGGGGTTCCAAATGTTAGGCACCCGTGCCTCAGTGATTTTAATCACTTACCGGAGACCCCAGGTTCTCCCGTTAGCTAAAAACTTCATCTGCCCAGGATACTTCTTTAGGAGCATCACACCTTGATCATCTGCCTTTTTAATTTTTCACCTAGCCCAAAGAACATATATAGTAAAGTGAAAACCAGCTTTGGTTTTTCAGTCTACTGTGCATGGACACCTGAACTAGGTCCACAGGCTGGTGCTGTTTTCAGCTAACAGAAGCATTGGCTCAGGGTCTCAGCTAACTGCTTATAATCACTAGGGGTTACCTAATATTTTGGCATTTCCTCAGTGATTATAGCAGAGAAATGTCCTGTAAACCATTTGACATGTACATGGTGTGCAGACTGGAGAGAAAAAGAGTAAAGGTGGCCATACACTGAGAGATCCGCTCGCTTGGCGATGTCGCCAAACGAGCAGATCTCTCCCCGATATGCCCACCTTGAGGTGGGCAATATCGGGGTGGTCCGATCTTGGGCCCTATGGCCCAACGATCGGATCCTAACGCATGGGAAACGGGGGTCGGATCGCGGGACCGCATCAACGAACAGATGCGGCCGCGATCTGACGGGATTTTTCATCCCATCCGATCGAGATCTGCCCGACTTTCGGCCAGATCTCGATCGGTGAAGCCCGTCGGGGGGCCCCATACACGGGCCAATAAGCTGCCAACACGGTCTGTCGGCAGCTTTTATCGGCTCGTGTATTAAATCCACTGGTTCATGTCAGATTACTGACAAATCTCAATATTTTTCTACTTGCATATACAGCTGTGCTGAGCTGTAGGGAAGCAGCAGGCAGGGTAGGAACTGTGCAGAGTGGCAACTGTTATGATTCGATATCTGAAATTTCAAATATGTCAGGATGCACTGAGAGTTGCAAATTATTGTAAACTGTAAAAGTGCTCGGCTGAGCGATGAACAAGTTTTAATAATAAATATGAAACTCTCTTGTTTGAGGCACATGGGCTTAAGTAAAATAATTTGTAGCTTCACTGGCAATGTTTCTCTTTGTAACGCTTTGTCTGGTTTTATGTTTGCTACTTTTTTTGTAAAGTGTTACTACTATACATTGGCAGGAAATCCTTTAGTTGAAATGCTCTTTTTCCAATTAGATACAAATTTTATCCTTTCTTTTAGTGTTTTTCTGCTCTATCAATTGTGGTGAACTGACGGTTCAGTGGCACAAATACGCTTAGTCAATAAAAAAATAGCTTTTTTTTTTGTGTGATAATTTTAGAATGGCAAAACCAGTTTTTGATACTTTACTTTATTGTTAATTATACAGTAAAATGGGAAATAGGACATTGGCAGAGGTACTATTTAAGAGGATGCAAAGCCGGATTTGGAGGTTCAGGGCTGTGGAAATCTGGCCGGATGACTAGAAGCTCTGCCCTCCTGGGCACAATAGTTGAGGAAAGCCATTACTTGCTAAGGTTAGCAGTTGAGCAGGAGTAGAGGGGCCGAAGCAGAGAGTGTTTATTGCAAATTAATGGTGTAGCGGACCCCTGTTGCACATACTAAGATTGTCTGTGTGTTGTTTTGCTGTGCTGTTGTAGAGCTGGTTTTCTACACTGGTACAGAACTGCTGTTTCAGGTCTGATCAAGCAAGATATCGCCTTTTAACTGCAGTAGGTTTCAGTAGAGTAAAAGAGCAAAAAAAATAAAATAAATTAAAAAAAAAAAAACTATATATATATATATATATATATATATATATATATATATATATATATATATATATATATATATATATATATAAATAAATAAATAAATAAATAAATAAATAAATAAATAAATAAATAAATAAATAAACAAACAAACAAACAATCTGGCAGTTTATTCCCAGCAGGGGTGAAGGGAAATGTGTTTTCATATATTCCTTTTGTCCAGTAATGTTTACAGAGGAATTAAAAGGAATTGCAGTCATCTTAAGAATGAAGAAGTTGTGCTAGATCAGCAACAACTGAATTTTTATGCTACTGGATTTCTTTCCCATCTTTTTTTCTCTTTTTTTTATAACTGTGTAAGCAAGTTTTGCTGAAACATGGCGGCCTCAGACAGATTAGAACCATTAGGGCAGTAGTGCAGTGCTTCAGGTGTAATATTTTAAGTAGTTAAAGGGATACTGATACTGTCATGGGAAAACCTGTTTCTTTCAAAATGCACCAGTTAATAGTGCTGCTCCAGCAGAATTCTGCACTGAAATCCATCTTTCAAAAGAGCAACAGATTTTTTTATATTCAGTTTTGAAATGTGACATAGGGCTAGACATATTGTCAGTTTCCCAGCTACCCCCAGTCATGTGACTTGTGGCCTGATAAACATTAGTCACTCTTTACTGCTGTACTGCAAGTTATAGTGATATCACCCCCCTCCCTTTCCCTCCCCAGCAGCCTAACAACAGAACAATGGGAAGGTAATGAGATAGCAGCTCCCTTTTACAAGATAACAGCTTCCTGGTAGATCTAAAAACAACACTCAATAGTAAAAGCCAAGTCTCACTAAGACTTATTCAGTTACATTAAGTCAGAGAAATAACAGCCTCACATGACTGGGGCAGCTGGTAAACTGACAATGTGTCTAGCCCCATGTCAGATTTCAAAATTGAATATAAAAAAAATCTGTTTGCTCTTTCGAGAATTGGATTTCAGTGCAGAAGTTTGCTGGAGTAGCACTATTAACTGATGCGTTTTGAAAAAAAACATGTTTTCCCATGACAGTATCCCTTTAACAATCTGAGAAAAAGCAAGTTGATTTAAAATGTTTCTGCGTAGGAAGTTAAACACCGTTTTTTGCACTTTCTAATGAGGAGCTATCACTTTTAAATGGTGGCATTGATGTCATATTGCTTTTATGTGGTAGCATCTAATTCTTGCCATTTATATTTTGTGGCAGGTCATGTAATACCGGATACTCCATTCTTAAAAGTGCCCTAAGAAATATTAAACTTCTTTCTGGAAGAACTAAGCTTACTTTTTGTTACCATGCTAGAGCTGATCACTAGAAGACTTTTAGGCTAAGGCCACACAGGGCTGTTTCTAAGCCTGCGTCTAAGTTCAGGCCAAGGAACAGCCAAGGAACTGAGGTCTTCTGTGTGTGCACATACAGCCACTTTGTCAGCTGGGTGTAGACACGCAATGATAACAGATCAGCTGATAATAACCATATGCTTATAGAAAACAAAATAGGCATTCTCCCCGGCTCTAAATAGCTGCAGGCTTGGCCCAGCCGGCCTTTGCTCTAAGCCTACAAGGGGGCCTTGGGCAGTTTGAGATTCACAGTTGGGAAGAATTTAGTGAGGCACTGGGTTTATAATCTGGTAAATTAGGATTGTCTTCACTTTAATCATTGCTTTAGCTATACTTTGGGCTGCTGTATATTAAGTTATTAATGCACTGGGCCCCTGGACAGAGGGCGCTGACAACAAGTAAAATGGGGCCCCCATGGGAAAATAAAATACCTGCAGATGCTCAATCAAACCCCTAGACTCCATTGTAATCAAATAATCCAAAATTTTTAAAAATGATTTCCTTTTTTATGTAATAATAAAACAGTAACTTGTACTTGATCCGAACCAAGATATAATTAATGCTTCTTGGAACCAGCCTTGTGGGCTTATTCAATGTTTACTTGATGTTTTAGTAGACTTCAGAGACATGAAGATCCAAATTAAGGAAAGACCCCTTATCTGAAAACCCTCAGGTCCCGAGCATTCTGTTTAACCGATCCCATACCTGTATTAATATTCATAATAGTCATCTGTGTTGTTACCCTGAAAGGGGGTTTCAACCCAGAAACTGTGTAGGGCCAGCAAATTAAGCAACACTAAAGTTTCCAGAGATACATTTTCATTTACATCATGTTTTGGTGACATCACCAAGTACTTTTTATATGATTTAGATAACCATCATGGCTCTTGTGTATTATATATAATACACCATGGACTATATAAATGATATAAAATATAAATAATGTTATATAAAGATAACAAGCACCAAGAGTCTTAATCCCCCAAAATAATTTCTTTTCAATCTGTATGTATGTACAGCTGATGCTTTGCCCCCCACTGGGATACTTGAGTAAGAAGCCTGGCTTTTTATGTATGCTTTCTGGCTGAACACCTCCATTTTGCCAAGATGTATTGTGATCATTGTTATTTTATTCATGCAAGAAACAAAAGAAATGTGTATTTATCATCTTGGCCCATCTCTCTTTTAAAGTAATTCTGATACAAAGTCTTCAATTGTATTTTTATTCATTATTATCTAGACAGAATCACATTCTGAGTAACGCATGAACAAGCATTTTTCACCTAAAAATTACTTCTGGCACAAATGTGTAATAGGTCAGGCTAATCAGGCAAAACTCTTAGAGGAATTAATACTGTGATTGTCTTAAAGCGGTTGTAAAACAGCCAAACAGATTCAATTGAATGTACTCATTGTGCTTAAGTTTACTTAATTTCTTTATTTTTTCCACATTTATCTACTTATAGATGTTTCTAGTCGTTAAGGGACTACTCCGTGATTACAAATGTTGGCAGCTCAACTCTTGAGTGGCTTGTTTTCACTTCTTAAAGTGCTTCATTTTACAAGCGTTATGACAGTAGGGAGTATGACGGGTAGGAATGAAGTAAACCGAACCGGTGCAAAAAAATAAAAATTGCAAGCAATGTGGTAATTTTTCTGCACCTTGCCTCTGTTTTACCTGCTTTATTGCTTAAAATATAGCAGTAGCATATATCTGCAGTGTGCTGCAGATGAAAGGGATCTTAAAGGGGAACTATTACAAAGAAGAAAATTTTAAAAAAATTCTGTACTGTTTCATACCTCCCAACTGATCCTGAGGCTTTTGGCAGAGAGCTCAGAATACTCTGCACCTGTACTTTGATACAATTGTAGCAATTTAAGATAAGCAGGTCTTTTAGGAGAACTGAGACTCAAAGCTTTAGCGCAATTCACCTTCATTAGCAAAACTGTAACAAAAATTTTCATAGCACGGCAGAACTTTGTGCCTCTTTCTGATTTTCAAATGTTGGGAGGTTTGCTGTTTTTGGAATGATTAAATTACTTTTTGGCACTCCTCTCTCAGGAATCTTCTCTCTTCATACAGGAAGCTGTTATATTTCTGTTTTGTGCTCCCTAGACTATATATTAGATCTAACCATTATTCAAAATAACAAACTCGGTTACAGAGCTGCATGTAAGAAGGTTAACTTGATTATTTCAGAAATTGTGCAGATTTTGTTTAAAAAGTATAATTAGAAAGTTTCTCATTTCCATGACATGAAGAGGCACATCTATCAAGGGTCGAATTTCTAATTCATGTGAGTTGTTTTTTTTTTTTTTTTTTTTTAAACTCCCATAAACTTGAAATTCGACCAATCAAAATTTATTAATAAAATTAAATTTTCTCATTGAATCGACCCGAAAACTCGAAATGAATTTGATTTGAATTAGAAAAACTTGAATCAAATTTAAAAAACTGTCATGAAGGCTGCAAACATCACCAAATTGATCCCTGGACCTCTGTCGTTGACTTACTACAGCAATTTGGCAGGTTTAAGGTGGCGAATAGTTGAATTTGAGTTCTTAAAGGGCCAGAGTATGCTAAATCTCGAAATTTGAATTAAAACTCAAATTGAGTTTGGATAATTCACTAATTTGAGAGTTTTGAATTATCACTTCGACCCATAATAAATCTGCCCTGAGGTGTCTGTTATATTGTCAGTGTTACAATAGATTCCCTTTATACTAAAGTCATGTTGACACTAATGCTGGGATGTGCAAGAGCAAAGCAGGAGTTTAGAATGTAACTGGGTGCAAGTGACTGAATGCTGAAGGTTATTACCACAGGTGCCTAAATCAGACAAGGAGACATACTAACAGAATTGGAATGTAACCCATAATTTAAGACATGGGTACTCCTGGGCACCTTCATTCTGATTTTTGTTGCATTCCATCAGTGGTGACACTGTAGCCATGATTTCATACAAGAAACGTTTATTGTAAATATTGATCTAATAGTTGCTGTTAAAGTGGACCTGTCACCCAGACACAAAAATCTGTATAAAAAAGTCCTTTTCAAATTGAACATGAAATTCAATTTCTATTTTTTTAAAGCATTCATAGCTGTTGTAAACTCATTTAAAAATCTCAGCTGTCAATCAAATTTTGTTTGCCACTCCTCTATGCCCTGGGCATAGAGGCGGGGCAGACAATTACTTTCACTTTCCATTCAGCACTTCCTAGATGTCACTGCTCTCCACATATTCCCCTGTTCTCTTTACCATTTAATTGTGTAGCCAGGGCATGGGGATGGACATCAGGTCCCCCATTCTGGTGCACAAACAAGATTCTGAGATGATGCAAGACTTGTCTTAATAACAGTGTGCACAAAATGGTGGTTGCCAGCTTGCTATTATTTTGAAATCCCAGACTGAAGGAAGAAAGATTCAACCAATTTATATAGTGTAATAAAAGTTCATTTTGCTTGACTAATGTGATAAAATAGGATTTTGAATAATTTTTTTGGGTGACGGGTCCCCTTTAATGAACACAGTTAGGGTTGTTTGACCTCTGAAAAATTCCCACTGATAAAAACTTAAAAAATAGTAAACATAAAAATCCTAAATCCAGCATCAGAAAAGTGAGAAAGCTTTTCAACAGTATGGAATGAAGTGACAGACGAATACAGCTAAAGATGAGCTGTCATGCATGAAAGATAAATGAATACACAGCGCTCTATCAGACCCTGAGGGACAAGAGATTAGAGGACATTAGAATCCATTTACTGCCATGTTTTCAGAGGAGCAAGTAGCTACAAGAAGATAAGACAAAAACAACAGATGTCCTTCATTGAGGACAATGATTTCTTAGTTTTGCTCCGAGTACTGTAGTCAAGAAGTAAGATTTGCCTTGGCAATTCATTAGATAGGTAGAAAAAGAAACAGGCAGGGAAAGTTTGCCATTTGCTTCAAAATAGGCCGGATGTAGATCAATGGAATACAAGCCTTACTCATCCCTTCTATATTTGCAAAGGTTTAGGATGGAAGGCAGCTGGTGGAAAATTCAGTCTCCGTCTTTACCTGGGTGTAAAGCCCAAGGCAGAATTAAAATGTCATGCCACATATGATTTTTGTTGTAGGAATAATTTTTCTAATTTTTCAATTCCCAATTACAGTATAATGTTTAACAGGCAGGTTCATGTTATAGGTGATAATTACCTGTATGTTCTTATCCTTTAAACTTGCTTTAATCGGCAGTTAGTACATGGCTGCCATCTTGTCGATTTAATTACAAGTTTGCACTGTTTTTGTCTGCTCTGTTGATGAAAATGTCTCAGAGCCCCACAACATACCTTAATTTGCCTTCCTTTTCAGTAAACAAGAATTATGTCATTCCAATTTACTGTAGCAGGAGGTTGTGTTAATCAATTTGTAATGTATTTTTACAGAAAAAAAGTTGTAGCCGTCATGCAATTTGAGCTATTTATCC